>NC_090783.1:24148416-24158416 GCF_040054535.1 Antennarius striatus
ACACAAACACGTCCAAGGACACACACAGATATGTAGATGTGAACAGGAGTCGGGGGGGGGGGTGAAATCTGTGAGCATCACTTGTTTATTCTCATCATGCAGCGACGCCCGACTTCCTTCCCTCTTCTCTGCTCTCCTTTTAGCTTTGATTCCTGTTTTAAAGTTTAATTTTTTCCCCTTTTATCGGCGTCGTCGCCATCTAAAGCCTGACGCCGCGGCTCCTGGGGGGGTAATATGTTATTTAAGAAAGTAAGACAAAAGGGAAAGCAACCTGTCAGGTGGGAACCATGAAACAGAATATGTGTGAGTAGAATACGTGACTGACCTCAGAGGGCCCCAGCTGGACCGGCATGAGGCCCGTGGGCCTGGTTTGGACCGGAACCCTCACCGGGGAGGTTCTGGTTCTTCCCGCTGTGATCTGAGGTTGAGAACGCTCCGATGTGACGTGTAAATGAGTCTGATGGTGAGCTCACCTGGAGTCACTAACCTTCAGGTGTGCTGAAGTCAGTACAGTTTGATGAAGAGTTAGGGATCGGGTTTACTGATAATGTAAATTATTACATTATTGTATTGAGACTTTTATTACATTATTGGTTTATTTATATTACAAAAAATGCCAATTTATTACGTTATCATTTGTTATCTAATTACTGACTTTAAGAAAGCATTCTATGACCTTTTTAACGTTAGAAAAACAGGTGATATTTTTACGTATAGAGAGAAATATACATTAATAACATTAAAGCTTTCACATTGGGAACAAATCTGAGGAACAAAACATGAAATAAAGGGATCCTTTAAAAAAACCTTCAGAGAGACTGTGATTAAACATGTTTTGTCTTCAGATCAATAGTCCTAGATGGACATACAGGACTATTGATTGATTGATTGATTAATTTTTTAGCAGTCTTTTGGATTATTCCGGTTTAGGCTGTATTTCTTGGTGAGTTGCTCCTTATGAATTTTCAGAAATCATCAGAAACAATAATAATATTGATAACTTCACAGCCTAGCAATATTTGGTTTCCATGGAAACGTTGTGTAACAAAGTGAGTGAAGGTAATCGTGAGGCCACGGGACTGAAAGCGTTGAGAGGAGAGATGATAGCACAGACTCAAACTACAGAAGCTTCTGACGCCCCGCAATGAGAGAGTAGGTTGTGGGGTTTGAAGCTGCCTGGACCCCCAGGGGCACCACGGCAGAAGAATCACACAGAGCTTGTTTGTGGACACTCCGACAGACGAGCACGTGGCGACATGTCCGCGCATCAGAAGGAGAGGCGACCCAACCAGATGGCCGACCGCTGAGTGGCTGGAAAACATAGCTGTCTGTGGTGAGGGGGGGGTGGGGGGCACCAGAACGCTCGACAATGAAGAGACGGGGTCCCCCCAGCAGAGTGCTGAGCTGGGTAGGAACGTTTGCAGGACAGATTTGCTTCCAATGATGGAATTAGATTTTCTTACTGAGAAATATCTAAATTCATCACTGGGGTCTGTCAGGTGACCTCTGACCTCTGTCAGGACCAGACCCCCCTCTGTCATGCTCAGTTTGGGTTTCCTGTCATTTCTGTGACTCATATCCTCAGTTGTGTTGTGAGATCAAATCCTAATCCCTAATCCTAATCTGAACCCTGATCCCTAACTCCTAAACCTAACTCTGACCCCTAGCTTTAACCCCAAGCCTAACCTAAAACCTAACCCTAACCTTTAACCCTAAATTTAACCAATCCCTAACCCTAAACCTAAACCTAACCCCTAACCCTATTCCCTAACCATAACCCTAAACCTAACCCTGATCCCTAACCTTAACCCCAAATCTAACCCTAACCTCTAACACTAAATTTAACCCCAAACCCTAAGCCTAAACCTAACCTCTAACCTCTAACCCTAAACCTAACCCTAACCCCTAATCATAATCTGTAATCATAAACCTAAACCTTAACCCTAAACCTAACCCCTAATCCTAATCCCCAAACCTAATCCTAACCCCTCCCTCGACCCCATTGCACCGGCTTGAAGTCTCCCTGCTGGTTGATGAGACTAATGATTTGCTCTCTAGTCCCTTCTGTGTTCTAATCCCACAGATTGGGTCCTGCCCACACAATCAGCACACATCAAGCACCCCCCCTCCTCTGGAGGGAGCTGACCAGCCTCCAGGACCTTTGTGGTCCTGTGGTTCCCCCCACCCTCCACCTCCTTCCCTTCGTCCTCGTCCCATGCATGAAGTCCTGACCTCTCAGATCTCCACCAGGCTGGGGGGGGGGGTCTCTCTCTGATTTACTGTGTGAAGGTCAGCAGGACTCATTTAGAGATTAAATTATGATGGAGCTTCAGGTGGAGCTTCAGGTGGAGCTTCAGTTAGAGCTTCAGGTGGAGCTTCAGCTGGAGCTTCAGGTGGAGCTTCAGGTAGAGCTTCAGCTGAAGCTTCAGGTGGAGCTTCAGGTAGAGCTTCAGCTGGGGCTTCAGGTAGAGCTTCAGCTGGAGCTTCAGCTGGGGCTTCAGGTGGAGCTTCAGGTGGAGCTTCAGGTAGAGCTTCAGCTGGAGCTTCAGGTGGAGCTTCAGCTGGAGCTTCAGGTGGAGCTTCAGGTGGAGCTTCAGGTGGAGCTTCAGGTGGAGCTTCAGCTGGAGCTTCAGGTGGAGCTTCAGGTGGAGCTTCAGGTGGAGCTTCAGCTGGGCCTTCAGCCGTCTCAGTTTCACTCGGCTGCTTCAGTGTCGCCTACAGGGGCAGAAGAACCCACCCCGGTTTATCTCCCTCCCCCTTCATAGAGGAGTTTTTGTTGGTCACCTCCTGTTTTCTGTTAAACACGTGATGTGAGGAGCGTTTCCACGACGACCTGCATCACATCCATCCCGTCCTCGCCCTCACATTGAACCGACACACCTTCACATGGAGGGGGGGAGGAAATAGAGAATTACCAGCCCTGCACTCATCACAGCTCACAGGTCACCTCATCGGCAGCCACCCACCGGGGGGGGGGGGTGCTCGTCTATGGGTTGGGGGGGGCACCGCAAGAGGAGGTGAAGAGGAGGTCACAGCATGAGAGGCAGTTTAAGGGCGAACCGAGAAGGAAATGTTAGCCACAGTCACAGGAGCCCCCACTGATGGAGGTTAGTGATGACATCACAGCGGCGCTGACGGGCAGCGAGACGCCACAATCACTTATCGATGCCCCAATGTGTTCGCTGCATCCGTTAAATTACATATTCAATGCTAAAATAAATAAATAGGAATCCCTGACAGGGTCAGTCTCGTTAGCTGGATTGGACCCCCGACCCGCGCCTGGAGCTTCTGCTATATTCTGATCAAATCCCTGAACCGTTCCGTCAGAGCCCCCTCGTGTCTCAGCCTCGGCCTGAAACTCTGAACCGCCTCAAAGTGCAGCTAAACGATCGGACGTATGATCAATAGCAGAATCATCATCCACCCACAACATGATGTCCAGTCAGGCGTCCAGATTATCCAGACAAAAAACATGGATCTGATTCTGATTAGAACGAACTGAAGAAAAAAAAAGACCCAGCACTTCAGAACAAATAAATAATAATGCCAGCAAAAAACAGGAAATAACTAGTAGGTCCTCTAGTTACTGCAATGTGAGGTTATATTAGATTAGGTTAGATTAGATCAGATTAGATTAGACTGGATTAGATTAGGTTAGGTTAGATTAGGTTAGATTAGATACAGATAGATTAGATTAGATTAGATTAGACTAAATTACATTAGATTGGATTAGATTAGATTAGATTAGGTTAGGTTAGATTATATTAGACTAGATTAGATTAGATCAGACTGGATTAGATTATATTAGGTTAGATTATATTAGATTATATTAGATTAGATTAGATTGGATTAGACTAAATTACATTAGATTGGATTAGATTAGATTATATTAGATTAGGTTAGATTATATTAGACTAGATTAGATTAGATCAGACTAGATTAGATTAGATTAGATCAGACTGGATTAGACCGCATTAGATTAGACTAGATTCAAGATGTTCAAGCGCGGCAGGAAGTCCTGCTTCCACCCCTGAAACACCTCCACGCCGTCCGTACATCTGTCCAGGTTCCTGGAGGAAGTCTCCTCTGTCACTTTGGACCCAAATACGACGCAAATGTCCACTGGGGGGTCAAAGGTCAGCGTGATCTTACAAAACAGGTTTTCGCCCGCGGCCCATAATTCATCTGTAAGAGGATGAAATGAAGGCAGTAACATCCAAAAACGTCACAGCGACATTTTGATGTTCTCTAAAAGCACTTTTACAGCCATTATTCCACCCCCACCCCCCAACCCCCCCCCCCCTCGTCTGGGGCTGTACTTCACGTTTGTCCTGATGGTGAGTCAGGTGCCCCCCTTCAAACCGTTCTGGTGGTAAAAGACGTGCGAAGCTTCAGCTTCCGTTCAGCTTCTTTTAAAAGAAGCTGTGTTCTCTGTAAGAAAACCTACCATCCTGGTCCTCACTGCTAACGCTTCCCTAGAATCACACGTCAACATGTCAGCTGCGTCACCGGCTCCAATCAGACCAGTAACCATTGGAGACCAGGTAACAGGAGTAATCTGATTACTTTGTCGGCTGCTGTTTGTCTCGCCTGTTAAAATATTTATTTCATGAGTTGCTTTAGCAGAAATGATGCGAACAGGTAGCACGAAAAACACACGGATGTGTTGCTGGAGCTAATTTATGAGCCATTAAAATGTAAATGACACATTAATAAATCAAATTACTAAAAAAAAAATTTTAAAAAAGGTTTTATTTTAAATCTGCTCCATCATTGGATTATAATAATAAAATATTCACATTTAATGACCATTTTTTCATGCATTTTTTACACGACTGCTCACTAAAGCTGTGATCAAACGGCATTGACACGCTGACCACGTCCTGTGTGTGTGTGTGTGTGTGTGTGTGTGTGTGTGTGTGTGTGTGTGTGTGTGTGTGTGTTGTGTATCAGCGCCCAACTCATCCAGGTGTGGTGTGTGTGGGGCTAAAGAGGTGTTACCCTACCAGGGATGACAAAGGAGCACCAGTGGGGGGGCGGGCGGGGGTAGCAGAGTAGGTAAGCGAGGGAATAAATGGAACGGGAGGAAGAAGAAGGGGCAGAGATAGTGAAGGAGACAGATGGACGGCGGTGAAGACAGGAGCACTTAGGGATGATGGGGGGGGGGGGACGCCGACAGAGAGGAAGGGACGGTAAATTGACTGCCGAGTGTCACATGGAAACAGTCTCTAATTGGCCAATCAGCCGACCCCAAATTGAGCCGCCGTTTCCTGAGCACCTGGAATCCACTGACAGCCTCACACACACACACACACACACACACACACACACACACACACACACACACACACACACACACACGATTTCAAACATAACAGCTGCCACCATTACCACCTCTTCATCTTCTCCCTCCGTTTCTGACAGATACTTTTAAGAAAGATCTTTGACAGCAGGGAGCTGACAAAGAGAGGGAAGGAGAGACTTTCTGTTTAATACGAGGGGGGAGGAAGTCGTCAGCTTCACCGCTCCGAGGCGCCGAGAGGAGGAAACCTCTGTGTGAGATAACAACCATTTAAAGCACACATACATACAGTACATACATATATACATATACACACACTGTTCATATTAGCAGCTTTATTCATTCAGTTGTTCTTGTTTTATACTATTTCACATGTTGCCCACATGTGTCAAACTCAAGGCCGGGGGCCGAATGTGGCCCTCCACATCATTTTATGTGGCCCGCCAGAGCATAAAAGGTCAAGGTCTAAAAATAAATAGTTCAAAAGTGTGCTTTGACCAAAAACTACATTTCCCACAATGCAGTAGTTCAGCCCATCTTAACTCTGACTAAACGTAGTGAACAAAGTTAACGTCCTAACTTGTGTCTGATGTTATTTTTCTTTATTGATTGATAGTTTGATCCTTGATTGATGGAGTTCTGTGGGTTTAATAACCTGACAAATGAAAAGGATTTATGTTAGAACAGAGAAACAAACATGTTTTTTCAAGTTACAAACTGAAATGTTTGTAACTTGAATAAGTAATTCAGCGGTTTTTTTTAACATTAAGGAGTAGTTACATTTAGTTACATTACACTGAGTTACATTTAGTTACATTTATTAGTTACATTAAGGAGTAGTTACATTTAGTTACATTACACTGAGTTACATTTAGTTACATTTATTAGTTACATTAAGGAGTAGTTACATTTAGTTACATTACACTGAGTTACATTTAGTTACATTTATTAGTTACATTAAGGAGTAGTTACATTTAGTTACATTACACTGAGTTACATTTAGTTACATTTATTAGTTACATTAAGGAGTAGTTACATTTAGTTACATTACACTGAGTTACATTTAGTTACATTTATTAGTTACATTAAGGAGTAGTTACATTTAGTTACATTACACTGAGTTACATTTAGTTACATTTATTAGTTACATTAAGGAGTAGTTACATTTAGTTACATTACACTGAGTTACATTTAGTTACATTTATTAGTTACATTAAGGAGTAGTTACATTTAGTTACATTACACTGAGTTACATTTAGTTACATTTATTAGTTACATTAAGGAGTAGTTACATTTAGTTACATTACACTGAGTTACATTTAGTTACATTTATTAGTTACATCTGACCCTTAGAGGACAGACGTTATTCTGATCCGTGTTAAATTTTAGAATCCTGGTTCAAACTGATCTTAAACCCTCCTGAAGCCTGGCTTTAGACTCAACACAGCTGATTGGGTTTAAATGGGGATTCTTACATGTTTAAATCACGCGTGGACACGTGTTGTGGCTGAATGAACACGTCTGCATCTCCTGCTGCTCAACACGCTACCAGAAGAGTTTTTACTGCTTGCTTTACAATCCATGAACCAGTTTGAGCCGCAGGAGAACGTGGAGGCTGTTCAGCTAAAGGAGACGCGTTGTAGTGCTGTTGTTTGATTCCTCTGCTGTCGGGAGCAAACACACACACACACACACACACACACACACACACACCCACACACACACACACACACACACACACACACACACACACACACACACACACACACACACACACACACACACACACACACACACACAGGGTTGAATTCTTGGTAAGAATGAGGCAGTAGAACCAGACCAATCGCTGCTGTGATCTCTGGATAAATGGCCTCTGGTATCACTTTACTCCTCTGGACACACACACACACACACACACACACACACACACACACACACACACACACACACAAACACACAAATAACACATTTCCATACTGCTACAAAGGAATTATCCTAAAATACAAGGCCTCTGCATCCACACACACTCACACACACACACACACACACACACACACACACACACACACACACACACACACACACACACACACACACACACTCCCACACACACACACACACACACTCCCACACACACACACTCCCACACACACACACTCACACACACACACACACACTCCCACACACACCAAAGGGAGATGAATTACTGAGTGGATGGGATCTGACATAACCCATAGTGGAAGTGGGTCACATGGGGGAAGAGGTCATCAGGGAAATAACACTGCAGTTGCACTACCCTTATTCTCTTTATGCATCCTCCTCTCAGCATCGCCGTCTGCCCCCCCCCACCCTCGTTCTCTCTCTCCGGGTTCCGTTGCTCTCATCACACTTCAGTCTCAATTGTTTTGTCAGAGAAACTTCTGAACAGCAATAAAGTTGCTAAAGTCATATTCAAAAAAACAAACCAAGAGAGAACGAAAGGGGGGAGCTGGGTGTGAAGAAGTGGTCTCTGGCTGCTTGTGAGTCGCTCACATCTGTTCCTAATGGTGAACATTTGAGCAGTGAAAACTCTAAAAGCAGAAAGTTTGTTGGAATAGTTCACATGTGACGAAAGCAGAATCGATTTTTTCCAAAGAACAATATAGTGTGTAAACACATATATACGCATGTACACGCATGTAAAAACTAAGTTGAATTAGCTAGCCTCCAGGCTAAACTGTAGATAGCTATTCCCTGTCCTCTACTGAACTTCATTAATTAATGCTTTTTTAATAATATTTGGTTAATATGAATCTATTTTAAGCTGACAAACAATTAAACTGTATTTTTTAATATAGTACAGAAAAAAAAACACCTTTTCTTCCTCATTGTGGGTCACGGGGGTTGCTACAGGCTGATAATGATATTATATATTTTATTCTGATTTATTGTACAGTAACGTGATGTTATGTGTGTTTAACAGTTAACTAGTAATTACAGTATTTGTGACATAAAGTCTAGTAAAATAATGTACAGTGATCCTTCGTTACTCACAGTTAATGCGTTCCGAGATCCACCCATAAAAAATTCCGCAATATAGAGATAAACTATTTATCTTATTATTTATGGTAATTTAAACATTTCTGAACCCCCCCATACTGATATTAAACCACCTTCAATCTGCATTACCCTTAAAACACTCTGATAGACTGTTAAAAGCACTTATAAGTGTTTCTTTAATACACGGAAGTGCGCTGCATTTTTGTGAGTCACTTCCAGATGCTGTCAGCCAATAGAATGCGTGTACGGTATCATGTGACCACCTACTAAAAATCATTGATATGGGGAAGCCGTGCATCTTGAAGCGCAAAATATTTTTTTAAAGCAAAGGAGAACATAAGCCAAGGTTTAGCTGTACGGTACACAGGATGTACATAATGCTCTAGCTCCGCCCACATCATCATCATCATCAATCAGAGAGAAAAAAAAAAAACACAACACTTTGGCTAACGTTAGCTGCATGGCGTTGATGTCCAGCAGTCACAACAATTTGTCGCTTGTTGGATTTAAATATAAGATGAAGTAGATTTTTGTGGGGTTTTTTATTGTATTTTTTTTAAATTAAAATGTTTATATCAATCCAGTGATGTGTATTATGAAGTTATTTTCTGTTTAACGTCACCAACTTTAGGTTATTTTAACTCAAAATTGCTGAATTTTCACATTTACTGCTGAAATCCTGATCAGAGACCTGTGGTGAGTCATTGATCACCATGGATTGATCAGTGACTCCACTAGCTGTGCTGGTAGCTAAACAGTGAGAGCGTAATGATATCTCTCTATATGTCACTATTAAAATGTTCAGACACGTTTGATCTATGAACTCAATTCCCATAATTTAGCTAATGTATATAATGTTGTGTTTTTCTGTCAACAACTCCATGTGTGTAACGTCTCTCTGGAGTTGAGCGGTCCTGAAACCGCTGGGAAAAGGCAGGAAGTGAGGCACGCAGTTCTCCTGCCTCATGGTAGGGGGCGCTGCTGATTCCAGGGATTCGTCTTCCTGGTCATTTTGTCATTAGAATGACAAAAGGACTCAGCCTAACACCATACGTCACTAGGAATGACGAATCCAGGTGAAGATGGATGGAAACCAGCGAGAGCGAGGACATCCTGTCATCCGCTAATCTGAAGATGTGAACGCGTTTCAGATTAGCAGATTAAAATCTGAATTTAAAGTCATCCAACAAATAAAAGCAAACGCTGATATTTACTGTGACGCCGTCTTCACGTCGCTGTGATCTGTCTGAACAGTGTGAGCTAGAGACACACACACACACACACACACACACACATACACACACACACACACACACACACACATACACACACACACACACACACACACACACACACACACACACACACACACACACACACACACACACACGTACATTAGTTTACACATACAGTAATTAAGCCATCTGAGTATCAAACTAGCTAGTTTAGCTCCAGGGCAGAATGACAGCCGTTGTGTGTGTGTGTGTGTGTGTGTGTGTGTGTGTGTGTGTGTGTGTGTGTGTGTGTGTGTGTGTGTGTGTGTGTGTGTGTGTGTGTCCATACGAGGTGGCATATGGCCAGGCTGCCGGCTGCAGTAGAGATTCTGTCGTTGCTCTCCATCAGTCTGCACTAATCCAGTTGTCCAAAGGGAGATGTGGT
>NC_090783.1:24160916-24203416 GCF_040054535.1 Antennarius striatus
CAGCAATCAGCTAGATTAGCTTAGCACACACAGGGTCACGTCTGCCCTGAGGGACACCTGGGGGCAGGAAACCCCCCCACGAGGCTCCAGCTTCGTCTTCACGGTTCAGATAAATGATGGTTATTGATCTCCTGCAGTCACACACTAAGCGTGTGTGTTAGCATGTGTGCTAGCACCTAGCATGCTGCCGCCTCCCTCCTTTACACAACCTGCGTCCTTCATTAAATTCTGGCTTCTTTAATGATGAGAATAAATGAGCTCATTATTAAATGTTGGGAGCTGTGTGTGTGTGAGGGAGTGTGTGTGTGCATGTGTGTTTCCACGTGTGTGTATGAGTGTGTGTCTTCAGGTGTAACCTCTACCTTGTTAGCGCTCCGTCTCACGGGGTTAATTCCCCTCTTTTATCCCGGATCTGTTATTTCCTTTACTGCGTGTGAGGAGTGTGTGTTGTCCTCGGGTTAATCCCTCATGATCACCAGCACAGTGAGTGGGGGGGGGTAGTTGTATTACTAGTGCATACTGGTGCAGCACCACACATAAGACGTGTTATAATGTGCAGAAATAATCAGATGCTGTCCATTTACGGAGCATATTTATCCTAAATGTGATGCTTTCATGGATGAGAGGCGGCGACGGCGACTCCTCACTCCGAAGCTAAATTAATAGCTAAATGCTTTTTAACGGAAACAGATCGTTTAGGAATAAATCCACCGCTAACAACGCTCTCGTTAGAATGTCACGCGTGTGGACCGGAGCACGGTGAGGGCTGTGGCTGCTGCAGTTCCGATGGAGGACAGTAGGGGGTGCTAAGAGACAAGGGGGGCAAATGCATGATAAACAAGGCCGTCAGAGACTGCAACATCCCGCAACGTGTACCTAAAAAGGTATAAAAGTGAAAATTTGACCCTGACCTGGTTTTTCGAGGTCAAGGTTGTGATCTAATTTCCATCCCCTGAATATTACGCCTTTTGTTTCGTCTTTCTATCTTATCCGGTTCCTGAGATATGTGCAGAAAAAATGTACAAAAGTTGACATTTGACCTTGACCTAGCTTTCTCAAGGTCAACTTCATTATTTTTATCCCCTAAAAAGTAATGTGCTTTTTCTTTCATCTTTCTATCTGCATTGGCAGACCGCTTTGAAGCCGGACGTAATAAAATACGCGACGACCCGAGAAGACGTGTCGTTATCGTCCTTCGCAACGTTCCAGACGCGATGTTACGAACACGTCCACTTTATTTGATCCATCCAACGGTCACCATACGGAAAACAACGTCCAACGTGGAGCTGCATTGGGAATGTCATTACTTTTTAATACACACATTCAATAACAAAATTAAATACAATTGCTTTATAAAATAATCACGCCTCAGGGGGGCGGGGGGGGACGGGACACGTTGAGTGATATTAAGACATGCAGTGACAAATATAAAAAATAGACATTTCTTTTTCTTTTCCTGTACAAACATACATGACACATATAAATATAGAGAAGTTGAAAGAGGCGTATTTTTAAAATACAAAGATCAAATTGTACAGTTACATTCCAAGATAACCAAACAGGAGACGTCGCACAATATTCAAGTGAGTTAGCTGTTTTGTTTTTTTTTCCAAACACACACTTTACAATATCGTACAGTAGCCCCCCCCGCCCCCGGTGGGTGTGTTCACGCTGCTGTAAACATCGGGTACAGTTTCAGTTGGTGGGATTACGTTAGAAATCACTTGTTCAAGCAACTTTCACAGACTGTAATAACAAGGACGCAATCTGTTCAGGGAGCGCTCGTTTTAGATGCCTCTAAGTCGCCTCCATCACGCCGGTCTTTACTTTTCACTGTGGAAATCTCACGGCGCCGAGAGGAAAAGAAGATATTTGGTAAAAGTAAACAAGACGAGCGTGACTAGGAACAGGAAACAGTCATCGGCGTAGAGTAGAAACGTGGGCACGGAGAACAGGCGCTCTAGTTCTGCCTGACGTCCTGCAGCAGCTTGTTGATCTCGTGGACCAGCTCGCTGCTGTCCACGCCCGCCTCGTGGCGCCCGTCGCCGCGCTTGACCCCCGGGTGACCCTGATGGAACACCCCGTCGAAGTCGTCCTCCTCGTAGTTCTCGGGGATCTCCTCCATGGCCGGCAGCCACTTGAGGTGCGACGCTTGTCCGTTGGGGCAGTTGGCGCCGGACGCGGAGGAGGGCGAAGAGGAGGAGGAGACGTTGCCCCCCACAGATCCGCTTCCGGGGTTCAGGTAGTGGGTGTTGGCCGCCCAGGCAGCCACGCCCGGAGGGTAGGCAGGGCCTTTCCCGCCCGGCAACAGCCCCCTCCGGTTGTCCTGAGGAACGGCATTGTTACTAAGGTTACCAGCGATGCTGCTGCCACGCCCGTTCCCCTTCTCTGAGGATGCTGAGGGGGGGCTTGTTTCGGTGCACTCTGCGTAGGAGTCCATGTTAGGCGGGAGGAGCCTCTGGAACACAGAGTTCATCTCTGTGAGGAGGGAGCCGGCCCCCCCCGCCGCACAGCCATCGCTCCCTCCTGGGGCCGCCACCCCCCCAGCATCCCCCTCCTCGTTCCCAGACTCCTTTCCAAAAGTGGAGAAGCTCTTGCGGCACTCGGAGTCGACGGAGGACTGGTCGTCTTCGATGGGGGGCTGCTGGGAGGACTCCTCCCCGGGGATGTACATGTTGTTGCGGTAGTCAGCGGAGGAGGCGGTGGAGGACAGGGGGGGCATCCAGCACTGGTCAGAGTGTCCCAGGACGCGGCATTCATCTGTGCACAGTCTCATGGCTGCAGGGGGGGGGACAAGAGACAAACCAACAGCCAATCAGAACATGGGATAAAAAATAGTTCTACTAGTTAGGGCGAGGGGCGTGTCACCAGACTGGTTCCTGTCCAGGTGAACAGGTTAGGGGCGTGTCATTAGTCCGGTTCCTGTCCAGGTGAACAGGTTAGGGGCGTGTCATTAGTCCGGTTCCTGTCTAGGTGAACAGGTTAGGGGCGTGTCACCGGACTGGTGAAAACAAACAGGAAATTCATTTTAGCACTTCCTGTGAAATAAATCTGAGCTTACAGGTTCAACTACAGTGACATAAATGTCAGAATTCAGGTAGAACCACCACTGAGACGCCAGCCAGGTGTGATAAAAACGTTTTTGTGTTTTTAAAGTGTGCAGAAATCAGACAGATTAGAGGGGAAATCCTCCGCCCCCCCACACTAAGTGTCAGCTCCGTTCACACACTGAGATCTGAGTCCAAAAACAATCAAAGGACGACCCAAAGAAGAGGATTGGAAGTACGAGATGCGCTCAAACGCATCACTGGCGGATGTGAACGTAACGTGGGGCTCCATCTCGTCGAGGATTCGCTTGTTTGGTTTCTTTATCATATCCAGAATGAAAACCGTCTAAATAGAAAAATCTAAACAAATGAAATCCATTGAAGAGAAACAGCGATAATCCTCCCTCTCGGCCCATTATCTCTTTCCCTCGCCCTTTTTTTTCTCCACATTAGCATAAAAGATAGAGAAAGAGGATGGGGGGGGGACACCTTAAGTCTTTGAGAAACAAAGGAGATAGAGAAACGTCCTCGCTTCCCTCCGCGGCGGCGGCGGCGGCGATAGAGACGTGAACAGGTAGAGAAACGAGAGAGAGAGAGACGGAGGCCGAGGCGCCCAGAACGAGGGAGGAACACAGGAAGTGGAAGAGAGAGAGAATGATATCATTCTAAAAGCAATTACGATGAATTCTCCTCAGTTCAGACATGAAAGTGTACGACTGTCACTCAGGGGGGGGCAGAAAGGGAACGAACAGGAGGGGAGGGAAGGGAAGGAACAGTCGTCTCCGATGAGTGACAGGCAGCTCATCCGCGCTCCAGGGAGGATTTTAGCAACGCGACGCTAACTTGGGGCCAGATAACACACACACACACACACACACACACACACACACACACACACACACACACACGTCACCTCACTTAGTGTGATAACGAGCGTGGAAATGAGGACTATGTGGATGAATAGGGATGAACACAATAGGGATTGTGTCCGGGGGGGGGGGGTATTGGGGCAGGTGGAGGCAAGTAATGGGTTCAGGCCTGACGTTGTGTCGTAGGACAGAACGATTCAGTCCTGCTTCTCCGGCGTTTTCAGTTCCCAGACGTTCACGACTTCACCTCATCGTGGATTTTTAGTAGGTGGTCACATGATACCGTACTCGCATTCTATTGGCTGACAGCATCCTGAGGTGTTCTACGTTCCGTCAGTCTCTGACTTCCGTGAGACACAAAGGTGTTTTAAACAGTCTATCAGAGTTTTAAAGGTGATACAGACAGAAGGTGGTTTAGTATCAGTATGGGGGGGGGGTCAGAAACCTTTAAATTACCCTAAATAATACGATAGTTGGTCGAGATATCGCAACATTCGTTAATCCCGTGTGGTTCCTGGAACGCATTAACCGCAAAGAACGAGAGATTGCTGTCATTTAATCCAGTTGTACAATAAACTCTGGAAGAGTCTGAAACAGCCGTCCAGGTTAAAGGTCACACATGTGACGGATGACATCACTGAGGGCTCACCTGGGTGGAGGCGGTGGTGCATTTCAAGGTGGATCAGGTCAGAGAAGCCCTCCCCCAGCAGCAGCCTGTCCACGGGGGACTCCCTCCCCAGGTCACAGTCACTGTCCCCCGCCTCGCTGTCCCCACGGCCGCTGTCCTTCAGGCTGAACTTGTCCATGTCTTGTAATGCATACCTGGAATAAGGAAGAGGAGGTCAGCGCCCTCTGCTGGTGGGATGATGGAACCCGTCCAGAGAGACCACCCCCGCGTAGAAACCGTCCGTCATATCTCTAGACACCATAAATCCCTTCCAGAAATTACCCACAGTCGCCACTAGGGGCGCTGATAAATCCCTCATGATGGTTTGCAGATAGCAAGAGGAGGGTGACGGCGGATGCACACGCAACAAATGAAGTTTCCTGCTTTTTGGAGTGAATGGAATTGGCATGACAACTGGAACACGACAAAAAAACACGCCATCCAACCATGATCTACACGGACGCCACCAACCGACAGCCAATCAGGTGGAAACATGTGATACACAATGAGGAACAAGTGGTTTCAAAAGTAAACAAAGGAAAATCTTTCGGGGGGGTGGGTGGTGGTAGAGGGGAGTGGGGGGGGGGGGGGGGGGCTGAGGGATCGGGGTAAATTACCTGTAGCTGCGGGAGTATTTGTTGCCACGGAAACTGGGTCTGGGCTGGTACTGGCCCTGATGGAGCATGGACAGAAGCTGTGAGACTTGCTATATCCGAAAATAAGAAACGAAATAAAACAAACAAAAAGAAACAGAAAAAAAGGGGGGGATGAATAACAGACGGGTAAATAAAGATGGGGCAAAAAAAAAAAAAAAAGAGGAGGAGGAGAGAACAAGGAGACAAAATATCGGATGAGTAAACACAAGATGGATGATGAAGAGGAGGCAAAACTGGGCGATGTAAAATGGATGATGTGGTAACCAAACAAAAGATGGTGGTGATGGGTTTGGGGGGGTGGGGGTGGAGGGTGGGGGGCTGTTAAAGGGGGGGGTGGTTATGATGAAGGTGATGGTGACAGGATGTAAACAAGGGGAAAGACAAACGACACGTCCAAAATCATCAACGGCGTTAATGAGTCAGTCGTTCTGTCGCCGCGACAACGGACAGAGACAGGATGAGGAGGCTAGTGTGTGTGTGTGTGTGTGTGTGTGTGTGTGTGTGTGTGTGTGTGTGTGTGTGTGTCTCACCTCCACCGGAGGAGTTGCGTGTGCCAGTTCCAGGGCGAAGCTCTCCGGGATGTGATTGGACGAGATGGTCACCAGGCTGTTGAGCGACTGGCGGCTGTGGTGGTTCTGTCGATTCTGGATCTGGGCTCTATCCATGGGGGGCGTGGCCGACGGCGAGCGGTGGTGCGCTCTGATTGGCAGCGTGCCGTTGACGGTGGGCACCAGGGTGATGTCGCCCTTGTGGATCTGGCGGGAGGGCTTCTTGGGGTGGTGCTGGTGGGTGGACTCCGCCACCCGGCAGTTGTAGGAGTTCCTGTGGTCCTTCTTCTCCCGGTTGCAGCGGGCGGCGAACACCACCATGATGACCAGCAGCACGGCGCAGATGGCCCCCAGCGAGATGATGATGATCAGGGACGCGTCCAGGGCGGACTCCCCCTGGTCCATCACCTGGACGGGGTTCTCCATGTTCTCGTAGAGGGTGATCTTCAGCACCGCCTTGGCGCTGAGGCTCTCCCGCCCCTGGTCTCTCACCACCACCGTCAGCTCAGCGTTCTCGTGGGGGAAGTTCTCCAGGCTGGCGTTGGCGTGGATTTCACAGGTCCTGGGGTCGATGATGAAGAAGCCCTCCTCGTTGCCGCCGACGATGGAGCAAACCAGCTCGGCGTTGACCCCCGTGTCTCGATCGGTCGCCCTGACGACCGTCACCAGGTGGCCGGCCTCGGTGAACTTGGAGGCGGGCACGCTGGCGGTGTAGTTCCACAGCTGGGGGACCACGATGACCGGGGGGTTGTCGTTCTCGTCCAGGATGTTCAGGACCACCGTGGCGTTGCTGAGCAGCGACGGCTTCCCCGCGTCTTTGGCTTGGACGATGAAGGAGATGCGACTCACGTCTTCGCGATCGAAGGTGCGCAAGGCGTAGATGGCGCCGTTGGACGGGTCGATGGTGACGTAGGTGGAGATGGACGTCCCGTGGACCGAGTTCTCCAGGATGGAGTAGCTCACCTGCCCGTTGGTGTCCAGGTCGGGATCGGTGGCCAGGATGGAGGTCAGGTACGCCCCGGGGGCGTTGTTCTCCGATTTGAAGATCTCGTAGCGCCCCTTCTCGAAGCGCGGCAGGTTGTCGTTCTCGTCCGTCACGTGAACGGTGAAGTGTTTGACGGTGGAGAGGCTGGGGGTGCCCCGGTCCTCCGCCACCACCGTCAGGCTGAACTCTGACCTCTTCTCTCGATCCAGAGACACGTTGGTCAGGATCATGTAGTTGTTCTCGTAGGTCCTCTGCAGCTTGAAGACGCCCTGCCCGTGGAGCTTACACTCCACCTCCCCGTTCAGGGCGGAGTCCAGGTCCTCCACGCGCACCAGAGCCACGAAGGTGTCCAGAGGAGACGCCTCTGAGATGTAGGCGGCGTCTCCGTTCCCCTGGGACGACATGAGGTTGATGCTGATGTCGGGCTTGTTGTCGTTCACGTCCACCACCTTCACCAGGATCTTGCAGTGAGCCGGCATGGAGTTGGGACCCATGTCCTGCGCCTGGACGTCGATGTCGTAGGAGCTGACCGCCTCGTAGTCCACGCGCCGGATGAGGGTCAGGTGACCGCTGTCCGGGTTGATCTTGAACGTCTCCATGATCTTGGGGGACACGTGACTGCTGAAGGAGTAGACGATCTTGGCGTTGGTGCCGTCGTCGGCGTCGGTGGCGTTCAGGTCGATGAGCAGGGAGCCAACAGGTGCGTTTTCCGGGAGGTTGATGACGTAGGAGGACTTCTCAAACACCGGGCTGTTGTCGTTGGAGTCGGCCACGTTGATCCTGAGGAGGGTGGAACCCGTCCTGGGGGGGACGCCCCTGTCGGAAGCCGCGTACTGGAGTTGGTAACCGGAGCGCACCTCCCGGTCCAGCTCCCGGAGCACCACCAGCTCCGCGTACTTGGCCCCGTCGGTCCGGGACTGGATGTCCAGCTTGAAGAAGCTGTTGGGCTCCAACGCGTACGTGTAGAGCGAGTTCTCCCCCACGTCTGGGTCCGTGGCGCTGTCCAGGGGAATGCGCGCTCCCACGGCCGCGCTCTCCGAGATCTCGATGGGGATGACGGCGCGGGCGAACTGGGGCGCGTTGTCGTTGATGTCCAGCACCTCCACCTCGACGTGGAACAGCTGCAGGTGCTCCGTGGGGAGGGTCAGCACGTCGAACTGGATCGAGCAGTTGAGATTTTTCTCGCAGAGTTTCTCGCGATCGATTTTGGTCCTGATGCTGATTTCTCCATCCTGTTCGCGCACCGCGAGGAACGAGGTGCCGCCTCTCTGCATGGCGCGGAAACGGAGCGACACCGCGCTGGGAAGTTTAGCCAGAACATCAGCCACGTCTTCCCTCAAACGCGCAATCACCGTCCCGACCTTCTGCTCCTCGTAAATCTGATATTTCAGGGTCTTACAGGTGACGTGTTGCGCAGCCAACGCCAAGACGGCAACAACTTTCCACATCCTGATCACAAACTGTCCTTTCATCCTTCCTGGTTTTTATTTTTTTATTTTTTTTGTGGAAGCAGATGAAAAAAAAAAAAGCTCCAAGACGCAAAAAAAAGGTCGATTCCAGCTGAAACTTACGAAGAGTCCTCTCCCCCAGCCAGCAGCTGCATTCCTCTCTCCACGGAATCCACGGAGCGAGTTCAAAAACAGAAAAACGCCTCAGTTTTTCAATTCAAGCTCGCTCAATTAAGTTTCAATAATATCCTTAGAAAAAACCGTGAAACTGTGCGTCTTGATTCATCCCCTCGTCGCGGGGAGCATCCAGTGTCCGAGTGCGCCACTGGATCCGTGCGTCTCCCTCCTGCGTCTGCTCTTGTGCGCCTCTTGTGCGCTCTCTTCCGCTCCCTCTCTCCGTTTGAGGTGCCCGTGCACAAGACTTGCCCAAAAATAACCCGCCTCAGACCAAAGTAGTTGTAGATCAGCCGCGGATTCCTATTCACAACCCGAGGAGGACAAAGCATCTGAAAGAAAAAGAGAGAGAGGGAGAGCTGGTGGTCACCGAGATCTCCAGAGGAGGAGGAGGAGGAGGCGCAAGAGGAGAGGAAAAGGAGACCGCGGGGGATAGAAAATAAAAACCCCGCCCTTTGGGGGGGTTCACTCTCCCCACTTTCTCAGAGTGGTGATCATGAACAGAGAAGAAACTAAAACACCAAAAGAAAAAGAGAAAACCTCCATTCAGGCTCAGCCGCTCGCTTTTCTGCTGCAGTAAAACCTCACAGAGGTTTACGACTTTGTCGCTCCGCGTCTGTTCTACCCCCCCAACCCACAGCCCCCCATCCAGCATGGAAACCCGCAGACTGAGCCCTCATTAACAGACGCGTGAAAGATGGAGTCATCTGAACCAAACCGCGGTTTGGATCCGTTACCGAGCGGCAATAACCGTCTGTCACCCCCGGTGAATAACGGGTGCCCTGGCGTCAGCGCGGACTTTCTGAGGTCCTCATTCCCACGCATAACCCCCCCCCCCCCACTTAGCTGTGGATGTTTGTTTTGGGGGGGCAGCGCGCCTCACGGCTGTGGTTGAAGCTGGGGGGGGAATAATCCGCGTGGAGAATCGCGTAAAAAAGACAGTCGGACTCTCATGAATGCCTTTAAAGAGTTGGTCACGCCGAGGAACAGCTCTGTTCCCGTGCATGGATCAGTTCGACATCACTTCAACCCCCCCCCCCCCCCCACACACACACACACACACATTCCACCCCCACCCCCACCCCCCACGCTGGGGGGATCTCAGATAACGAGCAGAAACATCCAAAACCAACCGGTTAGGACAGGCGCACAAAAAAAGCCTCACTCATGAGATACAAACATAAACAGAGGGATGAGATGAATGCAATCAGATGGGGGGGGGGTGTGGAGGGGGGGGGGGTCCTAATGTTTGTCTAATGCACAACTGGGACCATTACGCGCAGTGTTTTGGCACAGGTACCGATCAAATAGGACTCCAGTGGAGTCCACACATGAGGAAATGAGTTATAATGTGTGTGTGTGTGGGGGGGGTGGGGGGGTGTAGGTTGTAGAATAAATATAAATATCAGCTTTTCCAGATCCATTCACACATTAAAGACGCGTCAGTGTGAGGTGGTTGTTGTTGTGTTTTGTGCGTAAAAATGAAGTCGCAGCTCTGAGGACTGAACGCAGGGCCCCCCACCGCCCCCCCCCCCAACGGAAACATAATTAACCTTAAGAAATAGACACGGATAAAAAGAACGAGGCGCCACCAGCTGTTCTTTTCTATATGGAATGCAATAAAAGAAGAAATCATCTGATGGCGTGTGGGCTGATCGGCGCGTAAAGCCGCGCGTCAGAAACAATATCTGATCCAATATCCCCGAGTTTTACACCCAGAGCGCCCCCCCCCCCCCACAATAAGGCGGAAAACTTTTCTCCCCCCTCCCGGTGTCTGCTGCTCCTTTCACGTCTGCAGAATGTTTGCGCTCTCACCCCTTCTTTTTGCACATCTTTCACCACCAGTGCGCGTCATATTTAAACAGGTTGGTTACGGGGGCGCGAAGCATCTCCATAGCCCCCAAATGTTCACAATGCGGTAATGCAATTACCCCCTCTACCCCCCCTTCCACCCCAGTCCCGGAGAAGATAATCACATTTGGAGAACAAAGTCAGCGCAGGAGTTTATGGAAGAAAGAAAGAAAAAGACGCAGAGTTGGAGGGGGTGGGGGTGAGCTGGGGTCTTAAACACTGCGCAGAATAAAACAATCAATGTATAGAATGGGGGGGTTAATCTAAGTAAAAAGCAGATGGGGCCTTAATACATTTATCCACGCTACATAACCAGAGGAGCCGAACAAACACGGCTTTATTCCGGTTAATGGAGCTCCAACATCCATCCTCTGCGGCAGGTGCGCGGATGGCGAGGGTTTGGTGTTTAACTCCTCGCGCCTTCAGCTCCCCCCGATGATCGTTTTTATTGATCCGCGGGCGGCTCTGAAGCTCCGATCAGCGTCTCCGCGAACAGGATGATCAGCACTAACCGGCAAACGGCCGCGGCTCCCGCCGTTATCGCCGCTGCGCGCCGAGGCCCCGGAGCCGTGAGGAGACGGCGGGGATTAGACGTCTGTCGCCAGATCATCACGGCAATAACACACACACACACACACACACACACACACACACACACACACACACACACACACACACACACACACACACACACACACACACACACACACACACACACACACATACACACACACACACACACACACACACACACACACACACACACACACACACACACACTCCGCCCCCAAACCGGAGTCAAGAGCAGCAGGTGGAGGAGCGCTCACCGTGGAGCTGCGCCTCTGGACCCGCGGGTTCACGTTTGGAATGCGTGCGCAACGCGCGCGTACGCGCACGCACGTGCGCGCTGATGCTATTGGCTGGGGTTGTAAAGGCACGCGAGCATCTGTCGCCTCGTCTGTCCGCTCATTGTCATTTATTCAATTAGCAGCGATTTGGTGGGTTTCATTCCGGGAGGGGGTGGGACGGGGGGGGGGGGCACTGGGTTTACTCTCACTGATGCTGGAGGGAGAAGTTGATACCACCCATTACACACACACACACACACACACACACACACACACACACACACACACACACACACACACACACACACACACACACCACCCCATCACTGCTTTCATTGTTATTCATTCGAGGCTGTTCTGCTCTACCCCCCCCCCCTGCTTTCATCAGGGGTCCATAGAGCTTTATGACTTTATGACTCGCTGCTCATCAATTGTTTGTGTGTGTGTGTGTGTGTGTGTGTGTGTGTGTGTGTGTGTGTGTGTATCCATGCCTTGTTCTTGCTCAGTGTGCAGGAGCAATCCCCCCCCCCTTCCAGCATATTGCAGGCGATGTCACCAGTTGGGGCGACACGTTTATTGCCCCAGTGGGTGGAACTATGGGGGCAAATCAGGAATGTGTCTGGTCACCTTTAGTTACAGCCAGTCAAAAAACAGCCTGTTAGGCCCTTTTTTAACTGACTGATGCAGTGGGGGGGGGGGGTATAAAATATTCATCCGTTTCCTCTGCCAGCGCAGAACAAAGTCTGGTTTTATCTGCGTGGACCCACTGCGTCGGGCGGTCTGCCCCACCCTCCATGGAAATCTGTGAAACTGTCAGGGCTGTGCTCCGGATGGAGTTCCCAGTTGCCCCAGCAGAGCGGTCAGCCTGGTTCTGTTCCACGTCCCGGTGCAGCTTCGTTCGACGCGCAGAAACGGTTTGGGTGTCTAATCATCGACAGGCGCTGTTTCCTCACTCTGGTTCATCCTATGATTCATACTCAGCTCCAAACACACACACACACACACACACACACACTTCCTTTGATGGATTGGTGCTGACAGTGAGGTGTGTCGCCTCACCAAGACGTGACACAAAGAAACAGTCACCCCCCCCAACACTGAACGCCTCCCTGTGAGTTTCTATGACTAGAATAAAACCCTTCAAATGAGCGCCAGCCGTCTCAGACTGGACCTTCTGTCTGAACGCGTCTTCAGCAGCTTCTGCTTCTCAAACTGTGCGTTTTTCCAACCCGGTGATCTTATTTAGCGTTAGCGGCGTTAGCAGCTGGAAATAACTCCCATCGATCCCTGAAAGTAATAATAATGTGTTTGTGATATTATATCATGATATTTGCTTCCTTGCCAAGAGCGGATCAATAACACTTTCACATCTGCACCATTGTGAATGAAGACGCACGCAGGACCGTTGTTAGCTTAGCTTCATTTTAGGAATAAATTATTCAGGCTTTTTTTGTGCTGAATAAATAAATAAATGCGATCCGCGTTAGCGTAACGGTTAGCTCACTTCTTCCTTCCACTCTCGCTCTGATGTGGATGCTACGCTAAGCTAACCGACGTGTTTATCGTTTCTTTTCTTTTAAAATGTATTCTACTTTAACGTTGATTTCATGACATTAAAGTTCCAAAAACCAGCAGAAGTGGATTTATTTTGTGATCAGAGAGTCTTTATTAAATTCTACTGCAGGAAAGATAAATAGATTTATTCTAACTAGAACAGAGGAGGCTTCGCTGCCACATAGAACACTTTACAGGAGTCACCTTGGATTAATGGAGAGAACACAGCTTGTTCTTACTGGCCTTGAGTGTGTGTGTGTGTGTGTGTGTGTGTGTGTGTGTGTGTGTGTGTGTGTGTGTGTGTGTGTGTGTGTGTGTGTGTGTGTGTGTGTGTGTGTGTGTGTGTGTGTGTGATTGACAGCTTGTTGATTTGTGGGGGACTGTCTCTTCCCCGCTCCAGTGTCGGTCCAGCTGATGACGGACAGCTAATTTGGGACGCGGGGATTAGTGTTTTAGAAAGGGAACGCTCCCCCAGACGCCCCCACACACCCCCGCACACCAACCTGAATGGGTCCCATTTGGGGCAATTCTTCTGACGGAGCGGCGTGTCGGGCAGGAAATGAGGACGAGGCTTCGTGAAGGCGGCGGGATGCTGGTTCTGACCGGTGACACACACACACACACACACACACACACACACACACACACACACACACACACACACACACACACACACACACACACACACACACACACACACACACACACACACTGATCGCTGGTGATTGATGCTCAGACAAAGTTGTTCTTTTTCTCGTTGGAATGACTTTGATTAAGAAGCCGAAGCCGAGGTCACGACCTGCAGCCTCCAGCCAATCAGAGAGCTGCTATCCTGTTTAAATGAGGAAACGTTAGCGTGTGTGTAGCAGCGCCGTAGAGATGGACAACAAACCAGAGATACACACATGAACACACACACATGCACACACACACACGGGTGGTGGGTGGGGGTCTTCTGATGGGTGGGGGTTCTCTGATGGGTGGGGGTCCTCTGTTGGTGGGGGGTTCTCTGGTGGGGGGTTTGGGCCCCCGTTGTCCCTGATGGACTGGAGGTGAGAACAACACGACCTGGACTGAAGCTCCTCTGTTTAACAACCAGACATCCATAAAACCGATCCGTGTGCTCTACCACACGCGTGTGTGTGTGTGTGTGTGTGCACGCGTGTTCATGCTGGCGTGCTCACAGGAGGTGATTCTGAAGGGTTGCCCCCTCACCACGCTGAAGTGTCCCCCAGTGACCCACTTCCTGGAGCCACACCAGATTTACGATTCCTGAGGTTCTGAGAGCTGCCAGCTGTGGAACGGAGGGACGGATGGGGGGTGATGGAGGGGCTGGGGGGTGATGGAGGGGCTGGGGGGGTGAAGGAGGGGCTGGGGGGTGATGGAGGGGCTGGGGGGTGATGGAGGGGCTGGGGGGGTGAAGGAGCGAGGGAACGGGGCAGTAGAGGATGATGAAGTGACAGGAGCGTGGAAAGGTGGAGGCACCCACTGAAATATGTTTGGGCTCGATAAAAGCCTGAGGAGGGGGGTGGGGTGGGGATGGGGAGGGGGGAGGAAGGGTCAAGGAGTGTAAAGAAGTAGTTCCTCAGAGAGGAGGGGGGAGTTGAAAGGTAAGGGGGGAGGAAAATGAAATGCGGGGGTAACAAAGAAAGAATTGAGAAGAGAAATGAAGGGATGTGTGGGAGTGGAGACTCCAGCGATTACACCGGCCCCCCCAGATGTCCACAACCTCTTCTCACCCCCACCTCGAGAAAACACAATTACAGTGTGCTCTTGTTACTCCTGGTTAATGCGTTCCAGGAAACACACTCCAATAACGAATTCTGCGATAGAACAACTATTTTATTATTTAGTGTAATTTAAACGTTTCTGACCCCCCCCATCCTGATATTAAACCTGAACCCCCCCATACTGATATTAAACCTGAACCCCCCCATACTGATACTAATCCACCTTCTATCTGTATCACCTTTAAAACACTCTGATAGACTGTTTGAAACACTTTGTGTCTGACAGAAGTCAGAGACTCACAGAACTTAACGCACTTCAGGATGTCAGCCAATAGAATGCGAGGACAGAATCATGTGACTGTCTGCCAAAAATCCACGATGAGGTGAAGTCACGCGTGTCGATACGCGAATGTGCGAGGGATTACTGTAGTGACAACCTTGAGAGTGAACACACGTGTTTGTGAGTCGAGGTGTTTCACATGTGGCTTAGCAGCTACAGGCTAACCCAACAGCTACAGGCTAACCTAGCAACTCCAGGCTAACCGAGCAGTCCCTGAACTCCAGGATGAGGGGCGACCAGGAGGACCTGGAGCACCTTGAGGACCTGGAGGAGCTGACGTGGGCTCTGACGCTGTGACAACCGTTTCCTCTCTGGGATGTTCTTACAAACGTGAACAAACTGGTCACGTATTTCACAAGCTGCTGGTCTCTGTGGAGGAACGCTTTAACACCGTGTTTCTGGTTTATGCAGGGGATTTGGGACAGACTCCAAACAGCAAGCAGCAAATGTTCAATCAGCTCAGCAGCAAAGTGGGGGGGTGGGGAGGGGAGGGAGGGAGGGATCGCAATGGATGAGCAGGAAGACGAGAAATGGAAAATGGACAAAATCGGGCAAAGACGAGCGAGGAGTGATGGATGGATGGATGGAGCGAGAGATTGACGGGGAAACGACGTCGCAGGAGGCGTATCCAATTTGAGGCAATGCGATTCCTCATTCTCTCGACAATTAAAGCCGATGCCGCCGCCTTTAATTTGGTTTTATTGATTAGTTTGCCGGAGCAGCGCAATGATTACCTCACCGTCTGATTACTGTCACTCACATGTACGTAAGTGTGGGAGTGTTTGCCTTCAAAACACGCCGTTTGGAAAACTTACACATTAAATCGTCCGTGCTTATTAGGCTGGAAGGCAATTATTTGTAATTTGAATGATGCGGTGGGTTTTTATTTAGCAGAAAACGAGAGATCAATTAAACGATTGCATGTGGAAAAATATATATATAGATAGACGGGTAGAGAGAGAGTCGCCCGTCATTTTAGCGGTTCTGTCAAGCCTTCATCATTTCAAGGGTATTATTAGCAATAAATAAATAAACAAAACCAACAATTTCTTTTTTTTACTTTTTGCATGAGAACATTTTCTTGTGCCAAATAAATTGCAAACGGCGAGGGAGCGCTCACGGTTTTAGTTTCGACAAACTCCGATAAAAAGGAAGAAAAAACATGTTGCTGAGGACTCCCAGGGGCCTCATCAGAGGCAGGAGAGTGGAGAGCTCTCCATTAGCGCCGGCACAAAACAAACAGTTGTGAGACAAAGTGAGGTTACACTCAAACGTACCCACAATGCAATGCTCCAAAGCACATTCACGGTGCTGATTATCACGCCCCTTCTACCTTTTCTCCCTTTTAGAGCAGCGACTGAACAAACATCCATCATAATGAAGCAAATTCATTCCAACATGCGCGGCGGCGTCATCCACACACGCCTGATTACAGCGAGCTCACGTTTAACACCCGGCCCCCGCACGCTCGTCTGGGGTGAACCCAACATGTCACCTCCTGCCTGATCAATAACTATTATCACCAATCAGCCTTTGGCCACGTCAGGGTCTCGCACCAGAAGGAGTCACATGACGGGAAGACAACATGCATAGTGCGGGGGTGAGTCACATGACAGCACCATCAGCCACTGGTGGAGGTTCGCGACGGACGCCACGGGAGGTGATGCCATCACCCCGTGTAGCTCCTCCCCTTCCTCAGGAGGATAGCTAGCATTCACAAACCACTGGAATTAGCATGTTTACTAGCTACTTACCGCTATCTGACACTCTATAACGACTTCTTCACCTCTTTTGTCAGTTTGCTGTTATTATTTTTATTTTTATCTCTATTCTATAGACGTATTTTCCAGTATTTCCTTATTTATATTTTGAATATTTCTATTTTGTTTTTTATTTCTGTAACCCTTTGAAAGCAGAATGTTCTACCTCTCAAAAAGGATTTCAACATGTCTCTGCCTGTAGATCCACGTGGGGTCGCGACCCATCACGTGTCACGTGTTTGGTCCTCTTCCTCAGTGGGCGGAGCCTGAAGGGAGACCACCAGGTGATCATCAGGTGTCTCAGCGTCGTGTTGCGTTTGAGCGCCTGTGACGGGTCGGCCGGGGCGATGTGAGGCGGGGACACGACCACATCGGAAATACCGATCTGGTCTGAGCGGATTCAAGTCATTACTGGGGGGGGGGGGGTATGGATGGGGGGGGGGGCAGACGCTGACGATACAGTCGCAGACAGAGCAGCACATCATTGGTGTTTTTACTCGTGTTATTTTCTACTTGGTGATGGTCTATCTACCCCCCCCCCCCCCCACTAGCTCTTATCTCATCCTCTTGTTCTGCCCCCCCCCCCTCTTATTTTTCTGGGTTTGTCTCATTTTCACTGAATCAATTTGCTCTCTCCATCAGTCGTTTCCTCCCCGCGTCTCTTCTTCTCTATTTAGCTGCCAATTCCCTCGTCTTCCTCGCCGGGCTGGAAAGGTGAAGCGCGTGTCTCACCAGTCGACTCCGCCCCGCGTCTGGCACTTTCCAATTAGCTTGTATACCTGCTTCTGGCTGTGTAGCAGATAAGATGGAGCCGATACCGGCTGGTTGCTCTTATCTCCATTCCCTCCTGTCACACACGGGAAGACGTACACCTGCACGCGGCGTGCACGAGCCCTGGTGAGTCGGCGCCGGGAGCGACCGGCGCCGCAGATCCAGCGGACAGATAGTGGACGGGCGTTGTAATGAACGCATCAGGGACTGTCACATGTTGTCAACTGAGGATAGCGATAGTTTGGTGGTCTTGTGTGTGTGTGTGTGTGTGTGTGTGTGAGAGTGTGTGTGTGTGAGAGTGTGTGTGTGTGAGAGTGCACACGGGGTCACGCCGGAGTGCGTGTGTGTGTGTGTGCACGCCGTGACCCCTCACGACCTGCCCAGACTGCTGAATAATAAAAGGCTATTCAGATACTCACAGGGTGACAGCATGAAAAGAGACGCCACCACCGACGGGGGGGTGGGGGGAGCCGGGGCCGAGGCATTGTGGGAGGTAAGAGACTCTCATTATTTCTCTCTCCATCCCGCCAGTCTCCCCAAGTTTCCTGATTTGTGTTTGCTTCCTGTACGTCCGTCCCCCGTCTCCCTGGAAGCGTCTCCTCTCGCTTTGTTGTCGACTCCCCGCTTCATTTTCTCTCTGGTCCCTTTATTTATTTCATCCACCCACATCTCTCCTCTCTTTATTTTAATTCCCCTTTTCTCTTTGTATTCCCTTCCTCCTCTGCCTCCTTCCATCTAATCTACTTACTCCCAACACTCTCACGTCTCGTTTCTTTATTCCCCGCCACTTTTCTGCTCGACTATCCTTCCTTTTCTGCTCCTCTCAATTACGTGGATCTCTCCCCTGCCTCCCCCCTCGGCTCCTCCCTCTCTGTCTCATTAGCGATACTGTCTGCTAAGGAGGTGATTAGCCTGCTTTGGCTCTAATTAAGACACAGAAAGAGAACTAAATGAGACCTGTGATTTGTGGGTTTTCCAGCGTTATGTGCTTCTCCTCGTATATACTGTATATCTCCCGTCAGAATAGAGAATGCTCGACAATCCAGAGCTCCGTTTCGGAACAAAGGCTAACAAGTATCTGGAGCTCCTGATGAATGCCACGCATATGAAGCCGAGATGCTTTAAATTCATTGAGAAGAAGGAAATAGCACCAGAGGAGGGGGGGGGGACGTGGACACGCAGAGGTGTTCCAAATCGCTGCTGGTTTCATGAATAGAAGGGAAATGTGTAGGATAGTAGAACAGAGAGGATTTCATGCTGCTCGGATTTTTATTAGACTCTATTCCCACATTCTAACAGAAAAGACACAAACAGTCAGTTTGGTTCTGTCCCACATTGGAGGTACAGGATTATCCGCAATATAAGACGTACCTAAAATCCTTAATTTACTCAAAAACCGACAGTGTACCTTATAGTCCTGTGCCCCTTATAGTCTAGTGTACCTTATAGTCCTGTGCCCCTTATAGTCTAGTGTACCTTATAGTCCTGTGCCCCTTATAGTCCTGTGCCCCTTATAGTCTAGTGCCCCTTATAGTCTAGTGTACCTTATAGTCTGGTGTACCTTATAGTGCAGGAAATACTATAATCATAATGTTCATGGTATATAATGATTGCAAGACATGGAATCAAGTAAGAAACATAAGAGACTCATAGTAATACATAAATCAAAAGTTTACAGTGTTTGTAATAAATTCTGTTTGAAAAGAAGATAAAATGATCTGGACAGGATAAGCCGGCGAGAAAAGATTTTTATTACAGATTACAAAGCCGGTGGGGACGTTAATTCAACGCCATGTGTGACATTTAAAGCTAAAACTGTAAGACGAACAAGAATCTGGAGTTTATCAGCGCGTCAGGTGTCAGCGATGAATCAAAACCCACCCCTGAGAGGTTTCCAGGATGTCAGAGAAGAAATAAAGAAATAAAACCAGGAGACGGATGGATGGAGAGAGGTCTCTGAGGGCGGTGCAGCAGAGAGTCATCAGCGTAAGAGTGAAACTCAGTGTCGTGGTTTTCTAATAGAAATAAGAAATGGTAAATAAACCTGGACCAGGTGACCCTGAACCCGTCCAGCCTTCCTCCTAAACACCTCAGGAAGCCGTTGAAGCTGAAATCACTCTGGAGGACTCAGACTCACGTCCAGGTGTAGACCCATCCTTCACAACTCTGCCTAGGGGGGAATCCAAACCCCCCCAGGAGCTCCACTGATGGCCGGCTGGGAGCCTTCTTCATCTGGATTTGATGAGCTTCTGACCAAAACGTGACAATAAGGGTTGCTTCTGTGTTTTGCAGAGCAAATTAAAGCCAGGAGGACTTTTGTAGCACACAGGACGTGTCCCGAGCCTTCTGTCAGAGATGTTCTGGCCCGGTTCCTCTACGGATATGTTTGGGTGCATATCTGGGCCAAGCCGGCTGGAGGAAGACCTGGAGGCAGATGTTGGAAACGGTGATGGAACAGTAAGCTGTGAAGGCCTTCAGACGGCACATGGCTATTATCTGAAGAGAAAGGGAACGCTGCCCAACAAACGGACAAACGCTACGATAAACCACCATCGGTAATTAAAGCAGAAGTTTTACTTACAGTCAAATTAAACAGCAACTCCAGACTTTAGCCCGTGCTCCTTGATATTCCGTCCGCCCCTGTTGTTTTTAACTCAGTGTGAACGTAAGTGAAGCGTGTGGGAGTTAAAGTGCTTATTGATCACAGATGGCTCAAAGTTCACCACAACAATTTTGAGCTAAATTGTAAAATGTGTTTAAATGTCCAGAAACGGGGAAGAGAAATCCCTGCAGTGGGTTTTCCAGGGGACGGAGCTGATCTGGATCCAGCCGTTCCTGCTCAGTAAAATGATTTCCTTCCTCTTCTTTTATTCGTCTCTGGAAAGACTTTACATTTCATCACATTTCACTCGCTTTCTATATGTATGTATATATGGATTTCTTTCCTCCTGGGGCGGCGGGTCGCTGCGTGAACACATGCAGGCGTGCTTATTCAAAGCTGCATCAAAGCCTCCACCTGATGGTGATCAGAGCACTATGGGTAATTACATATGGATTGTCATTGTCTGACGTGTTAAGTTGTTGTTGTGACCTGTAGCCTCCTCCAGCGGAGGAGAAGCCAGGATGAGATGTGAATTGATGCAGCGAGTTCAGAACATTTCAATGGCTCCAATTCATAAACGCTGCCAGAAAGAAAGAGATGAGATGAAGTCTTAATATTTAATACCCTCAACTACTTCAATATTTATCAACAGATGAACACATTTTGATTAAAAATTGAAAGAGAATCCAAGGTAACGCTGTTGAACTCGTGCAACAGCTCGTGTGCGGCTCGTAGCTTCAAAAACCCAAACGCACAAAAAGTCTCCTCTTCCTGTTCTTCGCCACCGTTGGGTCCACGGCCGCGGCATCGGCGAGCCGTTGAAGAACACTTAACCTCGTCCTCCTTTGGCGTCAGCCTGACTCACCGCCGCTGGATCCACGCCGGGTTTCCATCCGTTTCTGAGCGAATCAAAGGCGGCGATGTCAGCGTTTAGACCTTCACCTGAACGCCGAGGGCCAGGGCCAAGACCAAGACGTCCAATCACACGAGGCCTGAAACAGGGGCGCGAGCTCACAACAAACACATGAACACACACATACACACTCTACCAGAGGTGGGGGGTGCAGGCGGCGCTTCTCCTGGGGTTATCCGAGCCACAAACTGCTGAATTGCGGAAAAATATTGAAATGAAAACTGAATAAATTTGAATGCCGGTTGGTTGCTCTTTGTTTACGCTGGAGACTGTCAGGTCGGTCTGCAGACGTTCCTTCAGATCGGGTGGCGGTCGGTTCTGCGAGGGACGGTTTGGTCGTCCTGGACGACGAGTTCCGCCCTCAAACTGGACATTTTTGGGGTCGTTTTTGGGTCATTTTTGGGGTGTTTTAGGGGAGTTCTGCTCACCTCCCACCACTGCTTCGAGAGCTGACATGTCTGATCCTCCGAGGTGATGCGTTGCTGTGGCAACCGGATACTGTGAGTTGTTGCCGCTAGTCTTAGCTGTGGCTGCGGCGTTTTTAACTCATTTTACACAAAGTTGTTCCACAAGTTTGGGAGGGAGAAGGTAAAAAAGTTAGCGACGAGCTAAAGTCTGTTGAAGTTTAGGGAGATAAGTTTAAAAACGACAAACTAAAATGAATAAATAGATGAGAGCGGTGAGTCAGTTTTAATGCTTTCAGCCCAACGTTATCACGGCTAAATAATTACCTCGCTTTATTTTTCAAACTTTGCTCTCAGATGTTTTTTTTTTCGTCATTGAACTGCTGACAAAAAATTAAAATGCAAAAACCCTAAAGTAAACAACCTTAAAGTATTTAGCAGCTTTCTACCCGTCAATAAGACGGACCAGAGCACCGCTGAACCACCCTGCCAACTACGGAGCGACAAGGAAAGAATAAAAAAAGAATGAAACAACAACAGGTCTTATTTTCTGCCTCCACTGATCTCGTCTCACTCGTGTCGACTGGATAAATACTTTCTTCGGTGTGAGCTGTCATGAACTGTCCCTGAACGCATCGTGTTCCGACCCATGTCATCATTAAATTGTTCTCAAGTCGAGGAGCCGTCTGAAGTTTCCGCTTCAGTGACGACGAATTAACGATGCGAGGCCAGCGACCAACGCGTGGCGGGAAAAAAAATCACGCCTGAAAGCGTTCAAGAGCTCCGGCGGAGAAACTGTGGCTAACGGCGTTTAAGCGCTTACAGTCGGTAGGATTGCACATCACAATGTGAAGACGTGGTTCCCATAGCGACCGTGGCACAAAGTGGGTTAAAGCATCTCGTTAAAAATCTCCAGAAAAGATCAGAAATCAGCTCCAGACGGAACAGAAGGACTTCAAATCACAGACGTGAGTTATTGTGATGAGTCGGGCTTCACTTTTCTGTGGTGTCATGTTTCAGATGTGTGGCTACCTGTTGGTCAGGTGGTGTTTAGACACAGCTAAATACCCCCTCTAGCTGCCCCAGACCTCACAGATCGACCCCCAATGGGGGCGGCGTTGGATTTGTAATTAGAACTCTTAAAGAAGCAGCAAATGCCGCGTCGTCACGACGATGAAGACGAGGCGATGACGACACGTCGACGCCATGATGGTGACGATGATGACGATGATGATGACTCAGGGATGACAAGGTGTTGTCGTGACAACAATGAAGACGGATCTGCATTGCTCGACACTCCATCAAGTGTGGCCCCATTGTGCTCCAATCAGCCCCCCCCCCATTAGTCTTAATCCAGCCAATCAGTTTGACGGCAGAAGAAAAGGTGGAAAGACTCCGCCCACTCTTGTAGGCGTCCAAATAATAGAATCAATTCCATCTATTGGACGACACACACACACACACACACACACACACACACACACACACACACACACACACACACACACACACACACACACACACACACACACACACACACACACTCTGACACCTCTTTAGCTCTCTTTTGTTAGCCCTTCATTGCCCATGCCATATGGCAAGTGTGTGTGTGTGTGTGTGTCAAATGTGTGTGAGTAGACTGGGGGGTCACAGGGGGGGTTACGGAGGCCAACCGCTGACAAAGACTCCCCACTCCATCAGAGACCTCTATGAATACATGGGGACAAGCCGGGCTGAAAGGAGAGCAGAAGCCGTGGAGGGGTTGTCTCCGGGGGGAGGAGCTGGTGGTCAGAGGTGGGAGGGGGGGCATTAGTAAGATGGATGTTAGGGAGGATTAAGAGAAAGAGAGAGAGAATGGAGGAGACAGGGGGTGGATGGAAAAATGGAGCGGGGGCAGAAAGTGTGATTAAAATGAGAGCCGGGGAGAAACTGCATGAGAAATAAACAGAGATGTGTGTGTGTGTGTGTGTGTGTGTGTGTGTGTGTGTGTGTGTGTGTGTGTGTGTGTGTGTGTGTGTGTGTGTGTGTGTGTGTGTGTGTGTGTGTGTGTGTGTGTGTGTAAGAGGTGATCCCGGTGTCACACAGGGATCTACAACAGGCCAGCAGGTCTGTGTGTGTGTGTGTGTGTGTGTGTGTGTGTGGTGTGTGTGTGTGTGTGTGTGTATGTGTGTGTGTGTGTGTGTGTGTGTGTGTGTGTGTGTGTGTGTGTGTGTGTGTGTGTGTGTGTGTATGTGTGTGATGACAATGCTGTGGGCTTCCTTTTGCACGTCTGTGAGTGTGAGTCCGCGTGCGAGCGTGTTACCCAGCATGCCGCGCTGCGGTCCACGGGCCGACAGAGAGTCTCATTAAACACATGTGACAGCCAAAGCAGGGAGGGAGCAGGTCAGCGAGTGTTATAAGATATCCTCTTATGGCTTCTGAAGGTCTCCTGTGTGTGTGTGTGTGTGTGTGTGTGTGTGTGTGTGTGTGTGTGTGTGTGTGTGTGTGTGTGTGTGTGTGTGTGTGTGTGTGTGTGTGTGTGTGTGTGTGTGTGTGTGTGCTCTAAACTCCATTAAAGCCCTTTGAACATTTTCACCATCTTTGTGTGAAGTCACAGCCGTGTTCTGCTAACGGTGGTGATGCTCGTGGTCCTGATGCAACAGTTTCCTGCATCCGGATACGAGCGATGAGCGAATCGCCGACCGAAGCCAAACTCCAGTGACGGTGACGCGTTTCTCTTCTGTCGACACGACGGCGAACACAAAGGCGAGGGAAACGATGGGAAGCGCCAAAGCGATGGAGGCGTTAGCGACCGCCGCCAAGTTAGCCACCGCTAACCTGATGGAGTCATGGCCGCCGTCATGGACACACTGTTACACAGTGTTGCATAAGACCGATAAGGCTGCAGCCATCTGATGAGTGTGTGTGTGTGTGTGTGTGTGTGTGTGTGTGTGTGTGTGTGTGTGTGTGTGTGTGTGTGTGTGTGTGTGTGTGTGTGTGTGTGTGTGTGTGTGTGTGTGTGTGTGTGTGTGTGTGTGTGTGTGTGTGTGTGTGTGAATGACTCTGGACTCTGGCGTCATAACAGAACCCCACGGCAGACAAAGAGCTCTTTGAGGCTCTCTGGCCCTCTCCTCCTCCTCCTCCTCCTCCTCCTCCTCCTCCTCCTCCTCCTCCTCTTCATCCTCCTCCTCTTCCTCCTCTTCGTCTCGGCCCAGTTTCCTCCCTGGTCTCTCTCTCTCTTTTTTTTTTCTCACACTGATACCAAACTGGTTGATTATTTGCTTTATTGCTAACTTACAGCAGCTCCTCCTGCTCGCTCTCCTTTTTGTCGGCTCAGCAGCCGTGACTATCACCCCCCCATCCCACTCCGCCCCCCCCACCACCTTCCTCCTCTTCGTCTTCCTCTCTCTCTGCTTGACTATCGTCTATTTTCTCCTCATTCTTATCCTCCCCGCCACACCTTATCGCCGCCGCCGCCGCGTCCCTCCATCACGTCTGTTTCCATGGCCCCCGTCCACCGGGGTGCATGCCAGCACCTCCTCCCCATTATTAGCAGAACACATCTCTGTGACGGCCCACCTCCCCGACTTCTGCTGCCTTTTATCATGCAGGCTGCCCCCCCCCCCCCCAACAAACCAGCGCCTCCTCTGCAATGGACAGAATCCAGCATCGCTAAACAGACAGCAGGACAGTTGGTCAGTTTATTGTGTGTGTGTGTGTGTGTGTGTGTGTGTGTGTGTGTGTGTGTGTGTGTGTGTGTGTGTGTGTGTGTGTGTGTGTGTGTGTGTGTGTGTGTGTGTGTGTGTGTGTGTGTGTGTGTGTGTGTGTGTGTGTTGTCGGGTTGGGCTGCAGGCATTCGTCCCTGAGCGTCTGTGTGTGTGTTGAACACACCCGGGGGTGTTGTGATGCTGTCTTGTCGCCTCAGAGGCAGAAAAAGCCTCTTTCTAAATCCGACTTTAACGAACTCCAAACGCGTTAAAGGTGCGTTTCTTTTCACGATCTTTTCACGATCAAACGCTCTCCGCTCAGTTTAGTCCAATAAAAACAGCGTGAAGACGTGACGCGTGTGGATGTTTGAACACGCTTATTAGAGGGAGAACTGGTCAAAACGAGGCCAGAACTTTTTGATCCTTTTAACCAGAAACGTGATGAGTGAAGGTCGGCGTGACCTTTGAACTCCACGTCTGAGGACGCTCCTGAGATACCGTGTTGAGAGGAACAGAACGGATGGACAGAGGGACGGATGGACCACACCTGAGCTCTCAGGTGGACGGCCTCAAGTGTGTGACCATCGGTCCTGATGTCAGGGTGTTCGGACCAGCGTCACCTGACAGTTATTCCAGGTTGTTATTTACTCCTGATGTTCATGCAGACCTGAAGGGGCACGAGTCAAGGAAACCGTCGGCAGGACAACTGGCAGGTAAACAAAGGCAGGTCCAAAGAGCCAATGAGGAGCAGCCGAGTGCGACAGGAGCAGGTCATTGGTTGGCAGAGGAGCTGAGGGTGTGTGGAAGACCTCATGAGGACACCTGGTGGGCAGGTGAGGCATGACGGGGTTCTGAGGCTACAGCGGTGTCTGGGTCCACGCCCCCACCCCCAACACCCCCCTTCAGAAGGATCCATTACAATCAACATCATCCTCAGGATTTGGTCAGTAGACGTGTCAATGGATTATGGGTAATCTGTCCGGGTCCCAGGTGAATCATGAGAGGTGACAACCTCAGGAGGTCTTCGCTTGGCTGTCATCAGCACCAAGAGGAAGTGGGGGCCGGCGTGTATCCAACGACGACGGCGTTGATTTATCCAATGGGAGATTTGTATGCAAATGGTTTGTGGGGGGGGCGTGGGGGGGGGCAAGAAGAAGATAAAATCGAGATAATAAAGACGATCGTCAACCCAGAATGAAGACGGATGTCTGCACAGCAGATGTGTGTGTGTGTGTGTGTGTGTGTGTGTGTGTGTGTGTGTGTGTGTGTGTGTGTGTGTGTGTGTGTTTTGTCCTTCCTGTTTGGTGTTACCCATCATGCTTCACTCTTCTCTCCTCATTCTCTGACAGGAACTGTTGGGTTTTTTTTGTGGGGGGGCTATCTGCCATTGAACATAGTCGGGCTTATTCCTCCTCTTTCCCCCTCTGCTTTCCATCGTCATCAAAATTCCTCTCCTGTCTCCCCCATCCCTCACCTCCCTCACCCCCACCCCCACCCCCACGTCCTCCCGCCCCTCCCATTCTCTGAAGGGAGGAATGATACACCAGGATTAAGCTAAATTCCTTGTCTGTCTCACTAATTGCTTGGTAAATGCATGATGGAGAGAATCATTTTCAGCCGTCATTGGAGTGAAAAAGCCTTTCAGCTTGTTCTGGTTGTCAAGGCAACACAATTAAAAAACACCTAGCGCTAATGTGCACTCAGAGTACCGAGGGTTTTTTAATGCAGGCGGCTCTGCCTCTCCTTAATTCCCGCTCTCTTTTAGCATTTCTCATTTTGTTCAGCCATTATCAGAAGAAACACTTTTTTTTTTTGCCACTGAAATGAAATTCCTACAATTTAGAAGCGACACCTTCGCTGGAGAGAATCACCAGAGACCATCAAACCCCAGTCGGGATGCTTTTCCTTCTCTTTCCTTTCTCTTTCAACTCTAAAAGTCTTTCCTTCTTGGTCGAGAGCAACAAATAAAGAAAGAAATGTGTTTACAGTGGCGTCCAGCACGGGGAAAAGGTCAGACAAATACCCCCCCAGTCCTCTCACCGTGTCCACAGTTTATTTCTCCCTTTTAATTAGCGGCCGGTTGTTTGGAAGATGTAATCGTAATTTATAAGTTCAGCCCTGGAGGAGAGGATTTAAATTTGAATAAAATAAATGGAGGAGCTAAACGTTAGCGAGCGTTTTATCTTCCTCTCGTTTTGATTTTTAAAAAAATCACGTTTATTCATAAAAGTCAAAATACGAGATAGTCACGTCGACACGAAATCCAAAAGAGACTCACGCAAACAGGAACTCACATTTCAGAAAACAAATTACAGTAATTACAATTACAACGCTCGCGATTACACCTCATCGCTGATTTTTAGTAGGCAGTCATGTGACACCGTACTCGCATTCTATTGGCTGACAGCATCCTGAAGTGCTCTACTTTCCGTGAGTCTCTGACTTCCGTGACACAAAAGTGTTTTAAACAGTTTATCAGAGTGTTTTAAAGGTAATACAGATAGAAGGTGGTTTAATATCAGTATGGGGGGGGGGTCAAAAATGTTTAAATTACCATAAATAATAAGATAAATAGTTCGTCGCTCTATTGCGGAATTCGTAAATCTCGTGTGGTTCCTGGAACACATTGTATATGTAATATAGGAACATAAGAAAAATTCATGTGAATTAACCCAAACACAAGAGGAAGATTTTGATTTTTGATTTTTAAAATAACGTTTATTCATAAATGTCGAAATACAAGGGTAGTCACGTTGACACGAAATCCAGAAGAAGATAAATCCGTATATAAAAAAGCCAAATTCAGAACAATGGTGTCACCAGAGCCAGATGTTGTTCTTGCTCTACTTTCCATCCCTCCGCAGAGAAAAACACACTCTGATCCAGACAATTTGAGAAACTCTGTGCGAGTGCCAGAACACGGCTTTGGCGTGTTGCGTGACAGTTTGTCTTGTGTTCGACTGTCAGAATTGGGTCAGTTTAACATTGAAAGTCTACTCAGAGTCTCCTTGCTGCTGGGCAGAAACACTGACTCCACAGAACAGAAGCTCCCTCCATTTAATCAGATATCAATGTATTCATCCCAGCGAGCACTTCCTGTTTGTTCCTACAGCGGCTGTAAAGCTGCTTTAAAGGTGGATGGAGGTGACTTCAGGGCGACGCGATGCTGAGACTTTATGGGAAAGACTGGATCCAGTATTTTTGGACTCATATTAGGGACTTAAAGTGAGGATGTCTCACTCTCTATTTAATTAGTTTTCACCCTTCTTTATCTCTTCCATTAGTCTCGTCCCTTTATAGAGTACTCTGTCGCATAAATTTAAAAAAAAATAGAGAATCTAAAGGCGAACGCCGTGGAGGCTGGAACATTCTGACTCTCAGCGCGAGTCGAGCTCCGGAACGCTAAATCTTACATTTTCCATAAAACTCTTTTCATTACCTAGAATCACTTATCCCTGTGGTGGAGGCAGGGGGGGGGGGGGGCAAACGGGTGTAGAGGCTCCGTCAGTGGGGGTATGAACATCACCTGCAGCGGATTGGTTGTCTCGCCATTTGTGCATTTTGTCACGTGATGCAAACATGTCTAACGATCCATGCATTTCACATGGTACTGTGTTTTATTTTGAAAACTCCTTTAAGAGTGGCACAAGTGACACAAACTGTATATAATTATGTTAGAAGCCCAATGAAAACCTTTTTGGAGCTCAAAATCAATTCGATGCTCATGTTTTTGGTTTTTATGTGCAATACAATACAATTTTTCCATTTCCGAATTTGACTGTGTGTCTATTTTGCCCCAATATGTCAATATAATAAGTTATAGGGAAATAAGAACACTGTCTCTTCATATAGCTGAAGTTGTGCTGAAGATAAACATACCAAGCATGGGGATGTTAACTCATTTTTAATGTGGTAATAGAGACAAATATCAAAAGTACCAAAAACAGCCAAATATAGGTCAGGGGTCTAAGGGTTAAAGCGCTTTGGTGTCTCACAGAAGTCCGAGACTCACAGAGCGTAGAACAGCACACTTCCTGAAGCCGTCAGCCAATAGAATGTGCGTACTGACCCAAACGAGAGGGAAACTTAGAGAATGAGCAAACAAAGGTGGAGTTTGACTCCCCAGTGGAGTCAAGCTCCTCTCAAGAAGGGGACTGAAGGAGGTCTGAAGGAGTCATCCTCATCTTCATGAAAAAGAATGTGGAACCACAAGATCTGCTCTGCTTTTCTTTATTTCTTCCTTTCACTTTCATTCGTTGTTCAAAGGGAGCAGGTATCATCCTGCCTCTCATCGCATTGCAATGACAGAAGTGAATATTCTATTTTTATTTGGAGATGGAACTCTGAGTGTTTTCAATCGACATCATGGGGGCTAATCCCTAAGAAATGACCTCCCTCTGTTTCCAGAATGAATGTGAGCGGTTGGCTTCATCCGTTCTGTGGGTTTAATAACCTGACAAATGAAAAGGATTTATGTTAGAACAGAGAAACTGTAAACTGTAATGTTTGGAACTAGAATGAGTCAGAAATCCAGTTATTTAACATTAAGGAGTAGTTGCATTTAGTTACATTACACTGAGTTACATTTAGTTACATTTATTAGTTACATTAAGGAGTAGTTGCATTTAGTTACATTACACTGAGTTACATTTAGTTACATTTATTAGTTACATTAAGGAGTAGTTGCATTTAGTTACATTACACTGAGTTACATTTAGTTACATTTATTAGTTACATTAAGGAGTAGTTACATTTAGTTACATTACACTGAGTTACATTTAGTTACATTTATTAGTTACATTAAGGAGTAGTTACATTTAGTTACATTACACTGAGTTACATTTAGTTACATTTATTAGTTACATTAAGGAGTAGTTACATTTAGTTACATTACACTGAGTTACATTTAGTTACATTTATTAGTTACATTAAGGAGTAGTTACATTTAGTTACATTACACTGAGTTACATTTAGTTACATTTATTAGTTACATTAAGGAGTAGTTACATTTAGTTACATTTATTAGTTACATTAAGGAGTAGTTACATTTAGTTACGTTTATTAGTTACATCTGGCCCTGTGAGGACAGCGTTATGCTGATGATGTGACGCTCTATGTAGATGAGTTTGACCCCCCCGACCTGAATGAATCAATCATGACGTTGATCAAACTCGTGACAGGAAACATCAGATCCACGCTTTTAAAAGCAAGTGTGACGTAGGACACGACCCGCATCCGACTGGAATCCATCCGACGGCCGCAACCAACCTGAGTGAGACTGTCCATCTCACTCGGGTTGGCCTTCAGAGTCTCCAAACTGGACTGACCTCCTTTCTGACCCACACGTCTCAGTGTGGGCTTTTATTTTTTTCATCTTCCTGTAAGGTTTGGGAGTAATTATCATTGACTCCGACAGTGAAAAGCCCTCAGCTGTTTTTTCCTGACAGGTTGCGCGACGCAGCCGATCCGACAGCAGCGCCGGCCAAAACGCAGAAGAGTCTAGGGCGACCTCGCTCCGCTTGGAGATCAATCCACAAGACTCGGAGGATGTCAATCAATCCACCCCAGGTAGGAGGAGAAAGTTCATGAGCACCCCCACCTTAAAGCATCGCCACATCGACCGGTGTCACGACTTTAATCTGTGCCGTCATTGATTATCTACCATCAGCAGGAGGATTTTTATTCCCTGACATGTGGCTGCAGAATGAAAGAGGCTGCGTACCATTCTTTTTGCGTCGTTTTGCAACCATCCTTTTTAATCCTCACCTCACCCTTTAGTCAAAGAACCACCAACATTTTATTCTTGTAGCTCTTTTTTTTTAAATTTCTGGATCCTGCAGGACTTTATGAATATCACATTCAAAACATTATGAATGCACTTGCAAGCAAACCACACCAACAAAGACAAAATACCTCACATATGCAAAATGCTAACATATTCTTAAGAGCCGCGGTGCCGTGTTCCGTCGCTGCCAGCCGTGTAATCTTCATATGAATATTACATCTGTGCTTCCTGCCCCTCTCGGTTTGTGTTAGTGTGTCACAGATTTATCGGCTCGTAGGAACAGATGAAGGCTTCCAGCGCCTGTAGCCAGGTCTGAAGCTGGGGAGTGAAAGGGGTGAGGGGGTGAGGAGGTATGGGGGGTGTGGGTGAGGGGGTGTGCTTCAAAAGAAAGACCCCCAGCATTCCGCCGGAGGTTCCCATCTGTCGGCGAGAGTGGTGCAAACGTGCACGCAAACACGGACCGGTGCGTGCACATGGATGCTCTTAAACATCCTCATCATCACGTTAAGACACACACTGGGGGTGGGGGTGATGATGTCACGCTTGGTTGACACACAGGGGGAGGCAGATACTTGGAGGCTTCGCCCGATAGGAGCGGCTCGGGGTGGATTTCAAGGTTTGGGTATATCTATAAAAACCACCCTGGGCTCTGCCCCGGATCCGGAGGGGCCAAAGGCAGCTTGGTCACGCGTGTTTAGCAGCGGCCACAGCCCTGTTTTAGCTGAGGGTTGGATAAATACAGGCTGTGGAAGGAGAGGAGTGGCCCAGAGATGGGACAGAGAAGAGTTAAGAGCCACATCATCAGCATAACGCTGTCCTCAAAGGGCCAGATGTAACTAATAAATGTAACTAAATGTAACTACTCCTTAATGTAACTAATAAATGTAACTAAATGTAACTACTCCTTAATGTAACTAATAAATGTAACTAAATGTAACTCAGTGTAATGTAACTAAATGTAACTACTCCTTAATGTAACTAATAAATGTAACTAAATGTAACTACTCCTTAATGTAACTAATAAATGTAACTAAATGTAACTCAGTGTAATGTAACTAAATGTAACTACTCCTTAATGTAACTAATAAATGTAACTAAATGTAACTCAGTGTAATGTAACTAAATGTAACTACTCCTTAATGTTAAATAACTGAATTTCTGACTGATTCTAGTTCCAAACATTACAGTTAGACAGAAAAAACATGTTTGTTTGTTTCTCTGTTCTAACATAAATCCTTTTCATTTATCAGGTTATTAAACCCACAGAACTCCATCAATCAAGGATCAAACTATCAATCAATGAAGAAAAATAACATCAGACACAAGTTAGGATATTAACTTGTTCACAATGTTTTAAAATGGGCTGAATTAGTGCATTGTGGGAAATGTAGTTTTTGTCAAAGCAGTTTTTTAAATTAAAATTTTTTTTTACTACTTATTATTTTATAAAAAAATTTACTACCATTTTTTGTATTATTTTATACTTTTTTAAACTTTTTTAAACTTTTTTTTCAAATTCAATTTTAGACACTGACCTTTTATGCTCTCGTGGGCCACATAAAATGATGTGGGGGGCCACATTTGCCCCCAAGGCCTTGAGTTTGACATATTCACACTAAAGGTTCATTATTTCAGCCTCCTCCCCCCTCAGCCCATTCAGAAACCTGATTGGGTGTAGATAGAGGAGGGGAAACCTCTTTACTGTTCCGTCGTGACAATGAGAGAACACGAGCCAAGAAGGCAACAGGGCGCGGGTCCCGGATGCCGGAGCCTTGCCAGGGATAATAACAGCAGCAGAAGTAATGTATTCATGAATGCACAGAGTGATCCGTCTCTCCCCCCAGCCAAAAGCACGCTGGCAGCACTCTTCAACTGAATCATCACTCAGCTCAACAGGCTCTCTGTGGGCCAGTCAGCCAGAGCGGCAACGAAGGGTTAAAGATTGCTTTCTACATGCTGCTGGCGTAAACATCCTCCTCGTTTCTCCCTCCGTTAATACGGACGCTTCCACCGTTTATTCAACACTCCAACGGTTTGCTTCTCACAGGAAAGGGGCGGCGTTCACCTCGAAACCACGATGGCATCACCACCAGATGAGCCCAGGCGTTTGGTTAGGACGCATTGGTTAGCATGGTTAGCATAGTGAGCTAGCATCATCTATAAGAGTGCTTCCATTTGTGGTCATCCTGTTTGACAGGTTCATTAGCCACCACCACCACCACCACCAGGGTGTAGATGTCCTGGGGAGATCTGACTTGTTATTAGATATGATTTGACAATTTGTTTTCCCGTCTTTTTACTTTACATTCATGTTTTTGGAGCAATATTTTTATTTTCTTTCACTCCAAATTTCAGAATATCCAAATATAACAAATTTTGACATAAATTATTGATTTCTTTGTGTTTGAACATTCATGAAGCATCCCCATATATATTGTATTTCTGTTCCACCCAACCGGTCAAGGCGGATGACCACCCTCCAGAGTCTGGGTCCTGGCCAGATTTTCTTCCTCAATGAGGGTTGGGTCAGTTGGGTTCTTCTGTCTGTTAAAGCGCTTTGAAATGTCTGCTGATGTGGTTAAGTGCTTTATAAATAAAGCTTGATTGATTGTTGATTGATAACAATCGATCAGGACCTCGATCAGGATCGATCAGGACCTCCAGACGTTCCTATAGCGTTATCACCTTTTTTTTGAAAAAAAACCCCCAAAACCTTAGATTCTCTGATTTTGATGGATAAAGAGTTAAACGTGGTCATTTAACATCAAACATTTCGTAATTTTGCGTGAAAGTTTAATCCAAGAAGCCACCAAAACCAAAAAAAAATCCTTTGACAAACAAGGACGCAGCCAATCACGAGATCAATATCTGGGCTAGCATTACAGTAGGAACAGGTTGGAGGATAAACCCCGTCCAGGAAGAAACCGCCTCTTTCAAGTGTGACATTTTTTAATCAGATAGTCATTTCATTTGATCCGGTTTGTCCGGCACAAACCGACGTCACGTAGAAAGACTCTTCATTTTGTCTCCTGCTAACCGACAGGAGTCGGACTGAAAGTGTTTTATTTCGGTGTCAGCCATTGTTGGACAGATTGTGTTATTTCTCATGCACTTCTTCCTGCTAAGGTGCTGTGAAAGGGTCTTTTCAAAGAGCGCGAACACTACTGGATAAATATAGTTTCCCTTCATTTGCGCTGCATCCAGACACCAAACACACATCAAATGAGTTGACTTACACTTCCTGGAACGTGTTGGAGAAGCTACAGCTATCCTGTTATTTCTGTCTGCACAGTCACACGGCTAACACGCCTGTTTTAAATAAATTTATCTTTTTCCTGACGTCTCTGATTCCGTTATGACGACGGTTCCGTGGCTTGTTTTGGGGCGACGTCCAGCGACCAGAGGTCGTCTCCTGCCAGGAGAAGTCGAGCTGAGTCAGGATTAGCAGCGCCGCCGCCTCGCTGTGGAAACACAGCTATTTTTAAGACGCGGATAGAAATCACCAGAAAACTCCACAAATGAATCACAGCTTGGAGTCTTCATCTTCATCTTCATCTTCATCTTCATCGGGAGGCTTCTGGACGTCCCTGACGGAGGCGTGTTGCCAGAACATGTTGGAGTAAAACGTCTGTGCTGTCAATAAAAAGCATCTGAACTTTTTAATACCACACTTAAGATAGCATGAGATGTTTACATGAACACATTCAGCAGCCAAGCTGATTAAAAAGAGGATTAAATAACAATTTAATGTGATAAAAACCCGCTTCTTATCACTCCCACGGTAAATGATCAGGATCTGCAAACGGCGTTGCTGACGCCGCCGCATTCAGTTGAAATGCGAGTTGAGGTTTAATCAGCTCATGATTGAGGATAGGAAATTAATAGTTGTGTGAACAACATTTATCATAGCTGCACCAAAGAAGAGGCTCAAGCATGTCATCCTCAAAATACAGATTGAAGTTAAAGGAGAAGTTCAGTAGTTCCTCCACTGACGAACGTCTCTACTGACGAACGTCTCTACTGACGAACGTCTCTACTGACGAACGTCTCTACTGACGAACGTCTCTACTGACGAACGTCTCTACTGACGAACGTCTCTACTGACGAACGTCTCTACTGACGAACGTCTCTACTGACGAACGTCTCTACTGACGAACGTCTCTACTGACGAACGTCTCTACTGACGAACGTCTCTACTGACGAACGTCTCTACTGACGAAATGCCTCAACAGGAAAATATTGCCTCTAGTTACGAAAGAAATTTCGAGTTACGAAAGGTAAAAATACAGTATGGGCTGATACTCTCAGCTCCCACAGGTTCCTGAACACAACATTCTCATAGCTGCTCTGCCATTGGCTATTACCTAGCATCCTGGCATCCCATTGGCTCAGAGGGACCTCTGTGTGGAGCTAGAGGGGTGTCTATGCAGAGACCTTGTTATTTGGCCCTCGACCCGTTTGTTTTTTACATTATGCACAACTCTCATTTATTGTGTAATAATCTAGTTGTAACATATATTTGTTACATGTTTTGATGCATTTTTATGCTTTATAAAACATTTATGTCTGAATTTTGGGGGGGCTTGGAACGGATTAGGGAATTTGCATGAAAAACGTGTCTCTGCTTACGACATTTCTTCCAGAACCAATTAACTTCATAAGTAGAGGTACCACTGTAAATCGGTGGAGCGACGCTTCTGATGAACACAATGCATTGCATGCGTGTGTGTGTGTGTTCTGTGTGTGTGTGTGTGTGTGTGTGTGTGTGTGTGTGTGTGTGTGTGTGCACTCCAAAGGCGACCCCTCTTTCCGAAGCTTGCATCACCGTTGCTCCGGGCCCTCTGCGCTCGCCCTGGGAAAACAAAAGCTTATCAACTCCCTCTTGTCCGCATCTTGACAACATCAGCATTCATCGCCGTCGTTAGCGGCAGACGGCGATGAGCTACTTAGCGGCGTGAGCCCACAGGATTAACTGCTGATCTACTCATTCATTTAGCCGCCATGACGACAGCGGCGGTTTAAAAGTTTGGAGGTGAGGCTCTTATCGCCGGATGAGCCACTCCACGTCTCGTCTCTCACTTTTGTGAAGTTCCACCGCTGTGAAGGTGATAGCATCACACACACACACACACACACACACACACACACACACACACACACACACCGGCCTCGCTGGGGGAAGGAAATCCACGCCCCACATTCACAGCAATAACATGCAAATGGATTCTTTTTTGTCTGCTGGCGGGGGCCCTGAAGGCGTGACGTCTGCTCGGCGTACGGGGGGCGCATTGGGGTGCGCTGGAGCGTTTTATGGACAGGAATAGCAGGAGGAGGATTTTATTTTGATGTATTTTGGGTTAAATGAGAGGAAATTATTCAGAGACGTATGAACCAATAACCATCAATGGAGGTTATTGAGTCTCATTGTGTGCTTTACTATTATTGTTGGAGCTCAGGGCGGGGGCTGTTTCCTTGATTTACTACCTTGGTATTGACTGGTTGGAGAATACTCGATTCAACACATTCTCTTTAAAGCCCTCTCCTGATGATGGAGCTGGGACTTGATTTGTGTGGTGATCAAGCAAAAGAGGACGGCACAAAAAGATATTCTTCAATGCCGTCCTTGTTAGAGGCGCTGAGGGTGACGGCTGATGTTTCACATCACTGCTGAATCTTCCTGAGTACTTTGAAAGCCAGAAAGTCTGTAAGAAGGACTCTTTAATACACCAAAAACAATACAAACACTACAGACACTTCACTCTACCCATGTCTATCTTCTTCTCCTTTCAGCTTCTCCCTTCAGGGTCTCCACAGCCAATCAGTGTCCTCCATCTAACCCTGTCTTCTCATCCTCTTCTCTCACACCAACTACCTTCATGTCCTCTTTCACTACATCCATAAACCTCCTCTTTGGTCTTCCTCTAGGCCTCCTGCCTGGCAGTTCAGAACTCAGCATCCTTCTACCAATATATTCACTATCTCTCCTCTGGACATGTCCAAACCATCTCAGTCTGGCCTCTCTGACTTTATCTCCAGAACCTCTAACATGTGCTGTCCCTCTGATGTACTCATTCCTGATCCTATCCATCCTGGTCACTCCCAGAGAGAACCTCAGCATCTTCATCTCTGCTACCTCCAGCTCTGTCTCCTGTCTTTTCCTCAGGGACACTGTCTCTAGACCAAACAACATCGCTGGTCTCACCACAGGTGAGCCTACCAATGCCTACCTAGGCCTGTTTATTTATGCCTTTCTATTTGTATATTGTTGATGGGTTATTTATTACTCTTTCTATTTGGTGCTGGTACTACTTTCTGTTCTTTTTCTGTGTCTTTTTTGTACTCACTGTGCTGTGTGTACTGCGATGGAGAAGTTCATTTCCTTGACGGAACCTCCTTAAGGGATCGATAACGTTCTACTCTACTCTTCCTCATTGACGTCCGTTGGAAGTCGAGATTAATCAAACCCGACTTGAGTCACGCAACCCCCACCAGCTGGTTCCGATATCCCTCCACCCTGAGGAACCCCATGTGGGGCAGGAAGACGAGTGTGTGTCCACATCTACAGTGAGGCGGCGTGTGTCCATGTGACTCACTCCATTCAGGAAGTCTCATGACCCTTTTATTACAACCCACAAGCAAATTCCACTCCATCGTGTTCACACACACACACACACACACACACACACACACACACACACACACACACACACACACACACACACTTCACAATATATCCTGGGGAGAAATAAACACACGGCTCGGAGTTTTGGAGTTGTGCTGAAAAGATGTATGGGAGCTATTTTTAAGAACTCGCCATTTTCCCAAAGCATAACCAGGAAATAGACGAGAAAGAATAATAACTGGAGAAGACAATCACTTCCTCCCCCAGAAGTGGAAAGGAAAACTCCACTCATTTATCTTGTATTATTGAATAATTTCTTGCCCTGAAGAAGTAACAGCTACGGCATGGGTAGGGTGTGTGTGTGTGTGTGTGTGTGTGTGTGTGTGTGTGTGTGTGTGTGTGAATTCAGCAACAAGCCAGACTCCGACTGTCTGAATTGAATTTTTTCAGGAGGAATTCGTCTTTATGGTCCACATATTTAGCCGTAGCGACAGTGGGTTTAACTATACACACGCGTCACATCGAGGAATCGGTTCGGGAGAAATTATGCCGAAAATGTGGAGCTAACGCTAATGAGGGACCAACGCTAACCTCAAAACAAGTTGAAAAACCTGAGCGGTGTTCTTGTTGCTGAGCGCTTGGCTGCGTTAATCGAAGCGCTCCTGCAGCGCCGCGTTAGTGGAAGAGGAACACTTCCCTCAGTGGAACAAATTAGCTCCATTAGCCGTGTGATAAAAGGCAGAATCTCCATTTCCCAGTGTGAAGCCAAGCAGATAAACACAACTCTTTGTGATGCTCCACAAGGTTTAGGGAGATTGTGTTGACCGCTTGGGCCCACACTCAAGACTTCCTTCGTGACTTTTTCATTCGTCGGTGTGAGATTTTCCATCAGGCATCTATTTAAAGATCTACAGGAAGTAGCGTACCCTGGAGTTCACCCCCATGCTAGCTCCTCGTGGGATTTTAGAGTTCATGGGAACCGTAAGCAGTTTCCCAACTCTTCGTTTGCTTGTCTCCACTTCCTGCCGCTGCACTGATCCTCCTCAACCTCCAATCACAGCATCTTTTTTTAGCCTCTTCCCTGATCTCGCCACCGTGTTCCCTCATTCGCCATCTTCCAGGTCTTTGCCGCTCGCAGACGTAACAACCATCTCTCTCGTCCTCCTTTCATTCTCCTGCCTCCGTTCTCCTGGATCAGCTTAATTGCTCTCCTCCTTCTCCATCTTTATCTCTCGTCTCCATGGCGTTTCTCTTCCACCGTCATCACCTGTCTGTCTGCCTGAATCAGCTGTATCACCTTCTCTCTATGCGTGTGCAACTAATCTAATCCAACACATACGTGACCCGTTAATCCCTCTTTTCCTGCTTGTCTGGGCCCCATTAAAATAAATGCTGATTGGAAAGCTAACAGGAGCCCAGATTAGCCGGTAATGAAGGGGTTCAGCATCTCGGTCCTCCTCTCCTTTAGTCTCAGATCCTCTCTCCTCTCTCAGTCTGAGTCGTATGATATAACTGGGCCAATCAGGATATCTGATTGGAGTGGAGGATATTGAAAATGTGTCTGCGGTTTCACAAATTGCTGACCTAATACAGGGGAGTGGATCTGTCCCTGTTTTGTAGGTCAGTGCAGCAGAAGTCGATATAATCGTGCACGTCTCAGTTTAGCTATGCATTACATTAAAGTTGACCTTAAAACAAAGTGGGTGTTGTTTCCCCGCCGTTTGAGCTCCAAGAACGCCGATTCTATTTGTTGTTTTTGCTCCCGTAATGACTTCCAAACTGTTGTCGGAGTGATGTTTCAGCGGGAAAAAGCGCGTTTTTTATGTTATCGTTCAAACGTTCGTCTCGCCCTTCCCTCACCGGCGGCTCCGCCGGCGCAGCTGCTACCCAGTTGTTCACCGCTGCTCTAACTGGCAAACACATCGTCATTCATGTAGAAACCCGACCAGCCAGCGAGTCTCACGGGGAAGCATATGTGTGTTTGTGTTGTGTGTAAGGCTCAGTGTTGTGCCTAATGTCCCTCAGTGTGCCTGCACATAAAACACAGATGCCCTGTTTCGGATCGCCCTTCCTATGCGAGCACGTCTTGGCCGAAACACGCGGTGAGACTGGACCCTACCCAGACACAAAGCTCTGTGCAGAAAGGCCGACAGCTGCACTCAATTACATTAACTACCACACACACACACACACACACACACACACACACACACACACACACACACACACACACACACACACACACACACACACACACACACACACACACACACACACACACACACACACACACACTCTGTCCAGCCACCAGCTCCGGCCATAATCAACGACTTATTCAATAAGCTCAAAAAAATGCAGCTCTTTGCTTTCTCTGTTGAACCAGGCCTCCCACTTTCTCTTTGCACAATAAACACACAAATGCACACACACACATGCACACACACACACACACATGCACACACACACACACACATGCACACACACACACTCTTCACTGAGGACATTTGTTTCTGCTGGAGCTTCCTGTTTGGGTCAAAGTGGAGCTCCTGGAGGATAATTGATTACCTGAGCCGGATGGAGAGAGGATTACTGGGAAATCTGTTCAAACATGAATAAAATATTCTCCTGGAGAGCTTCACTTAATGAATGTCACACATTCTTCACACACACATCCAGGGAGTTAGCGTGTAATCCACCGGGATGGGGGGGGGGGGGTTTTCAGGGGGAGGGATGAGGTGCTGCTTGTTTGACGCAGCTTTAAGGATAAATGGAAGTGCTGATCTTGGATATGTAGGTGCCCCCACCCCCATCCCAGAAGGTATGGACGACACCAGGTTTAAACCAGGTTCACATCAGGTTTATACCAGGTTCACACCAGGTTTATACCAGGTTCACACCAGGTTTATACCAGGTTCACACCAGGTTTATATCAGGGTTAAGCCAGGTTAACACCAGGTTAACACCAGGTTCACACCAGGTTTACACCAGGTTTACACAGGGTTTACACCAGGTTTTCACCAGGTTTACACTGGGTTTACACCATGATTACACCAGGTTTACACAGGGTTTACACCAGGTTTACACTGGGTTTACACTGGGTTTACACCATGTTTACACCAGGTTTACACCAGGTTTACACTGGGTTTACACCATGTTTACACCAGGTTTACACCAGGTTTACACAGGGTTTACACCAGGTTTACACCAGGGTCACACAGGGTTTACACCAGGTTTACACCAGGTTTACACCAGGTTTACACAGGGTTTACACCAGGTTTACACCAGGGTCACACAGGGTTTACACCAGGTTTACACCAGGTTTACACAGGGTTTACACCAGGTTTACACCAGGGTCACACAGGGTTTACACCAGGTTTACACCAGGTTTACACCAGGTTTACACCAGGTTTACACCAGGTTTATAGGATATGTGTGTTAATCATGATGTACGGAGGTGGAGAAGCAGAAGGGAGTTGTCAGAAGTGGAGAAAACAAACCTGGAGGTTCGGAGGAGTTGTGTGAGCCTTCTTGCCATATGGAGTCGCTCCTGATTAAAACACATGTGGTGCCTCAGCGATGATGCAGCCTTGGCAAGACTGACCTGAAAAATGTGTTGTTGGGTCAGATTGATGGATGGAAACACATCTGCTGGCTCTCACGGCTCCAGGATGACGTCTGAGCTTCAGTCTTACAAAATCCATTTCTGCATTTCTATCAGCTGCTGAATAAAGTTTGTTTGTGAGCAACTTGTCCAGTGATCTATACGTGTGTCGGCGAGGGAGAGATATGTTAGTCCGCCGCAGCCCAACTCAATATTTATTGTGGAAGCAAATCCCTGTTTGTTCAGCGAGACAGAGGAGGGCGAGAAAGATGTTAATAATGAAGAGGAGGATAAATAAGTGCTGGCTAAGGCTCCCCTTCTGACAGTTTTACTGGAGACATCAATTATTTATCTATGTAAAGAGGGGTCAGGATGCGTGTGAACGTGTGAGCCGTGAGGGATTTAACATTCTTAGCGGCCAGTCGTCAGCATAGTGATTAGAAGGTGTGTCTCTCTTCTCGCCTCACGCTCGCTAACGGTCCTGACAGTCCTCCGCCCCGGCTTAGACGGACTTCAGTCAGATGGTTCCTCGTCTCCCGGGGAGGAGACGCATACCTGACGTCCGACGCCGCCTCCCCGAACCAGAACCAGAACCGCCACCGCCACCGTCCCTCCAGTCTACTGTACCAGACACCCCACGCAAAAACGGTGGATTCTCAGAATATTCTGGTCCACGGGACCAGACCAGAACTACAGTACACCCTCACGCCGCATCAGTGCATCAACACTCATAGCGGATTATTAGCAGGTAGTCACGTGACACCGTACTCGCATTCTATTGGCGGCATCAGGAAATGTGCTCTGTTCCGAGAGTCTCAGACTTCTGTGAGACACCAAAGTGTTTTAAACAGTCTGTCAGAGTGTTTTAAAGGTAAGACAGATAGAAGGTGGTTTAATATCAGTGGGGGGGGGGTTCAGAAATGTTTAGATTACCATAAATAATAAGATGAATAGTTCGTTGTTATATCGCGGAATACGTTAATCACGTTAACCACGAAGAAGGGGGGATGACTGTACATCCGTCCTGTTAATTCCTCTTTTATGAATATATAAATAGACTCCAGTAGAGGTCTATGAAACTATGGTGGGAAAGTATCTGTGATAACATCTAATAACACCCCCGCTACACACACACACACACACACACACACACACACACACACACACACACACACACACACACACACACACACACACACACACACACACACACAATGCACAGTATGGGTATTGAACAAAAACTGGCAGCCCCTAGTTGTCGGACCATAATGGACTCCATATGCTTCCTCGCTGCCACACACAGTCGTGTTCACACACACACACACACACACACACACACACACACACACACACACACACACACACACACACACACACACACACACACACACACAAGTGCATCATTTCACACAAAATCTCAACTTTCCTCAAGGGGAACCAGAAATAAACACAGCTTAAACGTTTCCCCCTCTTTTCATCCCTCCGTCGTTCTTTCCTCACATCCGTTTCCACCCCCACCCCCCCACCCCCCCGAACTGAAGGACAAGACCTCCGACTCCCACAAGAATTAGCAGAAAATGTTTAAACAAGGCAAATTTATGGCGCCGCACCGGCTGCGGTGTTATTTCTTGGAGGGGGG
>NC_090783.1:24208416-24265916 GCF_040054535.1 Antennarius striatus
TGGGAAGCACAACGGTGTTAATACATTATTGATGACGGTCTGTTGGTGTGTGTGTGTGTGTGTGTGTGTGTGTGTGTGTGTGTGTGTGTGTGTGTGTGTGTGTGTGTGTGTGTGTGTGTGTGTGTGTGTGTGTGTGTGTGTGTGTGTGTGTGTGTGTGTGTGTGTGTGTGAGACCCTGGAGAGTTTAACAGGAGCGATGTTCATGTGACCGCTCCAAACGCGGGGGGTCGATTCAGTCCTGCAAGGGTTAACGTGTCATGCTGGTTTTATTCTTTATGCTCTCTGGGGTGTTTGCATGTTCAGTAGCTTTGGTAAAGTCACTTAAAACACACACACACACACACACACACACACACACACACACACACACACACACACAGACACACACACACACACACACACACACTGAGGTGTCAGACTGGGTTTTGATCATTTCCCTCCTCCAGGGCCCAGCATTTGTTTGCTCACCTCAAGGTTTTGTCACAGTCTGCATTGACTTTAATTCATGGGGGGGCCGCTTTTCCTGATTGGCGTGGCCCACAGCTCACACATGCTGGGGGGTGACCATCAGCCAACACCAGCACAGAAAAACACAGTGAAATGTGTAGAATATGCACATGGACCCACCGGGTCACACACACACACACACACACACACACACACACACACACACACACACACACACACACACACACACACACACACACACACACACACACACACACACACACACACACACACACACACACACACACACACACACACAAGAACAACAGAAGTCGTAACTCAAACAAAAGTGAACTTAAATGTGTGTGTGTGTGTGTGTGTGTGTGTGCTCTGAGAGGACCTGCATTACATTACCAATAGATTAATCCTAATTTTCCCCCCTCAGCTGTGAAAAGAAGCCTCACGTTGTTTACGACACTTAAAACAGAGCTTGAAGTTAGTTTGGATGAAAAAGACGCGAGCAGCTCTCTGCATTAAATCAGCATCTCTCCTTCCAGCGTGTGTGTGTGTGTGTGTGTGTGTGTGTGTGTGTGTGTTCTTTATCCCGTTAATAAGACTGACTGTAAGTTTTAGTTGTCTGAAGGAATCTGTGTTGAAGTGTTTTGATCATTTTTAAATGTCCTATTTGTGTTCCCTACAGCTTGAACAAAGAGCCGCAGACGGGGTCTCGTGTTTTCTCACTAGAACAACAAAAACCCGGAGCTTGTGCTGCAGAACCAGCGTCTTCATCATCATCATCCACCTAAAATCAACCCTGAAGGACTCGTCACCAACCAGTGCCTGATTAATGGTGTTTGTGTCTAAGAAGCATCGTTTCATCAGTCATCAAATTAAACGTTACCTCATTATACCTTCATTTAGAACACATGTCAAACTGAAGGCCTGGGGGCCGAATGTGGCCCTCCACATCAGTTTATGTGGCCTGCGACAGCATGAAAGGAGAATGTCTAAAAATAAATGTCAAAAGTGTGCTTTCACCAAAACTACATTTCCCACAATGCAGTAATTAATCCCATTCTAACTCTGACTAAAAGTTGTGAACAAAGTTAACGTCCTAACTTGTGTTTGATGTTATTTATTTATTTATTGATTGATAGTTTGATCCTTGATTGATGGAGTTCTGTGGGTTTAATAACCTGATAAATGAAAAGGATTTATGTTAGAACAGAGAAACAAACTAACATGTTTTTTCTGTCTAACTGTAATGTTTGGAACTAGAATCAGTCAGAAATTCAGTTATTTAACATTAAGGAGTAGTTACATTTAGTTACATTACACTGAGTTACATTTAGTTACATTTATTAGTTACATTAAGGAGTAGTTACATTTAGTTACATTACACTGAGTTACATTTAGTTACATTTATTAGTTACATTAAGGAGTAGTTACATTTAGTTACATTACACTGAGTTACATTTAGTTACATGTATTAGTTACATTAAGGAGTAGTTACATTTAGTTACATTACACTGAGTTACATTTAGTTACATTTATTAGTTACATTAAGGAGTAGTTACATTTAGTTACATTACACTGAGTTACATTTAGTTACATTTATTAGTTACATTAAGGAGTAGTTACATTTAGTTACATTACACTGAGTTACATTTAGTAACATTTATTAGTTACATTAAGGAGTAATTACATTTAGTTACATTACACTGAGTTACATTTAGTTACATTTATTAGTTACATTAAGGAGTAGTTACATTTAGTTACATTACACTGAGTTACATTTAGTTACATTTATTAGTTACATTAAGGAGTAGTTACATTTAGTTACATTACACTGAGTTACATTTAGTTACATTTATTAGTTACATCTGACCCTTTGAGGACAACCGTTATGCTGATGTGGCCCTCGGTGAAGATGATTTTGACCCCCCTGATTTAGAACCAAACATAGCAAGAGGGTTAAAACTGATGCTGGTTTAAAGTCCTTGGTTCTTTTGATTGTGTCATTTCCCACAATCCCCCAGTGTTCCCAGGCTAAAGAAGACAAACACACACCAAACGCTTGTCTCAGTATTAGACAGCACTAGTCCTGAGAGAACAAATAAAGCTGGAGCCACAGGAGGTAAAGGGCTTTCACCTCTGGGGGGCCGTCCAGGTGCATCAGCTGCACCTGGACGTGTCTGGACCGCGCCCGCTGGGGATTAGTGATGGAAACGCCTTCATCCCTATTATGCACCTATTGATTATCTGCACTTCAGAACAGGAATGCATTTTAAAAATGGAACGAGACACAAAAAAAAGGTGTAGCTGTCCTTTTAGCCTCTCGGTGTTTAGCTGAGGACAGACGCTCGCTGAAGAAATTGATTATCTGAGCCAGGTGCCGGGGAAGGTGCCAGGTTAGCCCAGATCCATATTTACACAGAACATCAGGGAATCAGGAAAAGGTAAAAAGTAGAGGCAGTTATCTAAAGGAAGAGATAAGTGAAGACAGACGCTCTCATCCGACGCTCAGAAGTCGGCTCTGGTCAGACGCTTGAGCTGATTGGAACATGTTTGCTCGTATTAGTGTTCAGATTAGAGCAGCAGAGCCAATACATCTATGATCTGAGGTAAGAAATTCATGGGTGGGAGAAGTGGAGGCTTTTAAAATAACAGGAAGGGTTAAAATTCATTCATGCAACTGAATGGAGATCAATAAAAAACTCTGCTATAACTGCCAGAAATTAGTCACGCTGACATTGATGGTAGCGTGAAACCACATCCTGCTGATTTTATTTTTAAATGTTAAAACTACTTACTGTTAGCAGTACACTTCCTGTCTGTGTTAGAATTCAAAAAGGTTTTCCACCGTCCAAAAACAAGCACGAAACTTTCTCTTTATGGCTAAAAATATGCAAAAGAAATTAGTTCCTGAAAATATTTTAGACACAAAAATGCAATTAAGTGACAGAATAGTGGTTCAGATTTGATTTGCGTCGTAAAATTGTGTGTGTATGTGTGTGTATGTGTGTGTGTGTGTGTGTGTGTGTGTGTGTGTGTGTGTGTGTGTGTGTGTGTGTGTGTGTGTGTGTGTGTGTGTGTGTGTGTGAGTTCTGCCATTTTGTAATAAAGTGATGAAAATCGGTTTAGTTTCCCTTTGAACAACAGAAGTGTCTTTTACACGCTGTGAAGCCATTCAGGCTCGGCACATTTAGAAGCATGACCATGGGAGTCAAACAGTCTGCTAAAGGAGCATTAATTTTAATTAGAGCTCCAGTTAAGGGATGAATTATAACAAATGAATGTAAGATTGGATGCATGAGCCATCATGAATTCATGATTTTGAGCGTACGTTGTGTTGAAGCCGCGCTAAACTTAAAGCAACGGCGCGGAATAATTCATGATATCGATCAGCGCTGCCACGGAGGAGCAACGGCTGGACGTGCGATTGGCACCTTTTTTATTTTTTTTCTGCAAGAGAATGATGTTAAACTGATGAGGAAATGTGAGCTCAGGTAAAGACGACCCTCCGGTTTCTGAAGCGCCGCGCCACTTTAATCAAACTCACGCATAATTGGCTGCAAAAGCGAAACACAACCCCCTCAAAACTTGGCAGAGAGACGAAGAAGAGAGGCTTTACTGAATGTGGTTCAATCCTGGCTGCCATAGTTAACCTGCAACTTTAAAAATTCATGTCTAACTTGGAGGCTGCCCAGTGCACTTAAAAAAAAAGAGCGTTTTGAATATTACTTTTGCATTTTGCGCGTCGAAGGGGAAACTTAGCAAAGTTGAGAACTTGGGAGAAGCAGTGTCGGTTTATGTGTGTGTGTCTATGTGTGTGTGTGTGTGTGTGTGTGTGATTGTGTGAAAGGGTGGACCCCACAAAGTAGCAAAGATAAGTGGGATCCTATGAGGTAGTATAAGCGAGTACGTGTGTGTGTGCGTGTTTATGTGTGTGCAAAGGGAGGTCGAGGCCGCGCCGAGGCTGGTGACGATGGCCGATCAACAGGCCGATTCATCTCCGTCTGATTCGAGCGCTGCTGTTAGATTCTGCTCATCTCTCAGCTGGTTCCTCACACACACACACACACACACACACACACACACACACACACACACACACACACACACACACATTCACATTCTCTTGCAGTAATTGAACTTCTGTCCTCCACATTCCACTCCCCGACGCACAGCCGACGCCTCTGGCGTACGAATGAAATTACACTCCAGCATATTTTAGTCCTCCGTTCACGGAGCGCCACCTCTTCACCGTGCCATTCTCTGATTGGCCAGGATGAGATGCTCATGTGTTCAGATTTCTTACTCCATAATTTTAATAGAATAAAGGTTTCCTCCATCAAGAAGTCAGTTCTGGCTTTTGGGAACCCGAGGGGGGAAGCAGAACAAAGTGGCGCTAACCATTCACGGCTCACGCTATTCCCAAATTCACAGCAGTTACACAAGTAAGTGGCAAATGAAAATAATGCCCCTATTACGTGGTGAAATATTGAGTCCGGCCAGCATTGACTTCTTTCAGAACGTATTTGTTGTTGCGAAATGAGTCGTTTGAGTTGTGTTTGCGAGCTCACCTTGGTTTTAGAACAAAGTAGGTGGAGGAAACAATCTGAAAAGTACAGCGGCCTTCCTGATTGGAGGAGAACTAAAGGAAGCAATGGGAACAAACGTGCATGAGAAATAAGACAATCAGAAGTTATAGAAGAACGATAACTCATGCAACTTCGGTGTGTTGAGTCTTTCTCTGCTGTCACGTTTGAGTGGCATCACAACAGGAAGTTACCTAAACCAGTTGGCTAAACGACAGGAAGACTTTGCTTTTCCAAAAGGCAGACGGATCCAACGAAGCCTGCGACACATCCATCTACACCGCTAAGGTGGAGCCATTAGAGCAGGAGTGTGTGTCGGCTTCGTCTCTCCACACACACGCTGTCACACGTATGAGCGATCCCTCCTCTACGGTTAAACGCTCGCCAAAAAGATGCATGTGCATTCTAAGTGCGCCATTAATACTTAATAATAATTTCCAGTAACGGTTCCTGACTGGAGACAGACGCCACAGAAGGAGTCAAGAAGGAGGCCTGAGGAGATAATTAACAAATCATCATTTCCCATAAGCGCGTCTCACAGTGATATATGATCATCATTAAACAAAGGTCAAAGCGGCACGAATCATGACAAAGAAACAAATAACACTCCTTGTACTTTGATGTATCTCCTAAATGAATTGGACGTCCCTCCTCAAGGACTCTTTTCTCCATTTAAATGCATCACTAATGAGCAAAAAAAGAGGAGAAATTCCTGTTTTAACGTTTATCTGAATGGCTGAAGGTGAAGGGTTAGGGTACGCCGCTTTAGTCGTACGCCTGAAAGTCCATCTGTTAGGTGTGAATCGCTCACAGACGGGTTCAGGTTTCCCATCTGAGTATATCTGAGAAATGACACAAGTCACAGTCGTGTTATTTATTACATCCTAATTATTTCTACCCCCAAAAGAAAGATTTAATTAATGTTATTTATCTAATGTATTAACCACAAATTTAAATTCCTACTAGACAGAACAACCAGAATCAAAGTCAGAGGTCTCCTCCCCAGCTAAGATGGTTTAAAATGGGTCAAACCCCAAACTGAACTTCTGGCAGAACTGAACCCGTCCATCGAATTGAACTAGAAAGACAATGTGTGCATGGAAGAAATATGATTAAACTCCAGGTAACAGGAGGTAGAAACCTTACATCTTCACCACTTGGCAATAATTAAATCCAGTTCTGTTAATTTTATAGCATCAAATCAGAATGTTATAACTAGAACCAAAGCAGTCAGAGACTAAAGCATCCCACGACTTACCCTGACCTACTTTCAGAATAGGTCAGTGTACCCTGAAAGTAGTACCTGACTAGTACATAGACTAGTGCATATGGAGAAGGCCAGTGTGAGTAAGACCATAGGTCAAAGCTAGTGCATTGGTAGATCATAGCACTAGATTTGATCTACGGTCTTACACTGACCTTCTCCCTCGTCTTTCTATTTAAGATAAGATAAGATAAGCCTTTATTGTCCCACAGCGGGGAAAATTTGTGAAATTACCCCGCTTATCCGGTTCCTGATTGTACAAAAGTTGAAAATTGACCTTAGTTTTCTCAAGATAAAGGTCATCATCTCATCTTCATCCCCTTTGCTGCCTGAGTCATGTGCTTTTTGTTTCATCTTTCTGTCTGAATGGTTGTGAAGATATTTGATGGACGGACGGATGGACGAACACCGACAATCGCAACACATCACGTTAATACCAGTGTTCTAACAGGCAGAAACCTCAACCAGACCCCAGACTCAAGGTGGGGTGTCCTTCGCAATGATTGGATGAGGTGAGAACGACTCACCATGATCGTAACAGGAAAACAACGGTAAATAGTACAACCTGCATGACGGGGAAACACAGAGCCTCCTGCCAGGAAATCAAAATAGTGATATCAAGGAAATGAGAGGTGAATGCGTAGAGAGGAGGAGAAGGGGGCTCAGTGCATCATTGGAGGTCTAAGCCTATAGCAGCTAAGCTAAAGCTAGTCTTACTTACTGGCTTTACCAAAAAGAAAAAGCAACAGCAATAGTATCTGCAGATCACAAAACACAAACACACTTTGAAGACTTGGACAATAACAAAAAAAAACCCAACCCTCCCTTTTCTGCTGGGAGAAATAAAGACGAGCAAACACGGCAGAGATCTGTGAGCTTCAGTTACTGTAAAACAGCATCAAATGGAATCCAGCCGCCATGAAGACTGTCAATCAGCGGTGGACTCGCACACCGATCGCTCGCGCAGCGCTGATTAGAGTGGAAAGAATAACCTACTTCTACCTGCATGAAAGATGTCTGAATCCAGGGGGAGAGGCAGGAGGGACTAGGCGACTCGGTGGATGGATATTGATGGAATGCGGCCAAAGAGTCACAACAAAAGCTTCTCATCCTAGAATTGCCCCTAGACTCTGCTGACTGGAGGTGAACAATTAATGTGATGCACTTAGTGGTTGTTGCTGCTGTGTTGTTTACTGCTCCATGTAATTAAAATCTAAGGCAGAGGACCTGGTTTCCACTGCATATTTATATCAGCCACTGCTTGGAATTTAATATATCATAAATACACACCATCATTTTCTTTGTCTCTCCATCAAAAGAGTCGAGTGACAAATTGAATCAGATCCATAGCTGAGGTCATCTGCTCAACTCAGATTAGTTTGTTGCACGAGAAATAAAATTTATTTAGAAGAGAAGTGGAGGTTGCAGCTGCTAGCATCTCTCGTAGCAGCGCCCTCCATTTGCTGTGATCGGTACTGCGTCCCAATTAGCAACACTTCCACCGTCTGAACCGTTTAGCTGTTTGCTTATAGGGTCCGTGTTGACGAACACCGGAAATGAGTTGCACTCAACCATTAATGAGAATAATAACTCTAGTAACACAAAAAAAAAAAGTATTTATTTATGTATCTTATTTTGTGTTGTTTTAACGTCCTCTAATTGTTTCTGCTCAGTCTTAGGGAATAGTACTTTAGTGTTTAGAGTAATGACAATTAAATTACCTCAAATAGAGATTATAGATTGAAATGTACACTGACTCTATCTGGCCTATTTGACACTTTCTCTGTGTCTTACCCTGTCCTTATCTTCATTTCATTTCTTTTCTATCCAACCGGTCAAGGCGGATGGCCGTCCAAAGGAGTCTGGGTCCTGCTCAGAGTTTCTTCCTCAACGACGGAGTTTTTCCTCTACACTGTCTCTTATGCTCTGGAAGGTTCGTTTGATTTTTCTGTCTGTTAAAGCGCTTTGAAAGGTCTGTTGCCATGATTAAGCGCTATATAAATAAAATTATTCCATCGATTGATGGAAATTTAAGAAATATCAACTTACAAACAATGCAGCTTACAAACAACCTCTCTGAATCAACTGTGTTTGTATGTTGAGGACTGCCTGTGCCAGCAATAGCCTTCAATGCTTTTCAGTATTGGTATCAATAGCGGTCAATCAATAGCTTACCGATCATTTAAAATGTATGTCAGATTTCCAGATGTATTAATCAGTGATCGATCAATCTGACTGATTAACTGAATTTTAGAACATATTTGTGGGATCCATTTTGCCGTTTCCCCGGCAACACTTTGCTCTCATTCTTTCACATTAGCAAAAAAAAAAAGAAAAGAAAAGAAATCTCCTCCCACGGTAACAAATAGGAAGAATGCACAAATAAATGATAAATGGCTCAGATGTTACAGCCATGATGCAACTGTTGTGTCTGTCTCCTCTCATCTTCCTGTCATCCCGACTCTTACAGCAGCTGCGTTCTGCAACACTTGTGACGTCGATGATTTCAGTGGGAGTTAAGTGTTTACAGGCGTGTTGCACAAGTTCATTTCATCATTAATGTGTTCCAGTTTAGCGGTAAGTACATATAAATACAGGGTGGGGGTTGGAATGGGGAATAAAAAATAGAGCATGTAGGGAATCTCATGCATTTTGTCAGGGACACACACACACAAACACACACTTGCAGCGGAAGGAATCTCAAGAGAAAAGAGACGGCCTTGAACTATATAGTCTGTTTATAACATCACTGCCCCCCCCACCCCCAACCCCAATACATTACTTGTGCAATTGTTGCAGCGAGCGATGGCGCGGTTGCAAATAAACAGTGAAAGGAGTTGGAATGAAGGTCAGTCAGAAGCTAAAATTAAGGAATGGCATCATGGAGAACGAGGAGTCCATTATGGTAACGCTTATATTCACAGATACAGATGGGAACAATAAACATAACGCATAAAATACATTTAGAGTCACCAAAGGGATTGTTGAGGTCTGTGGAGATGTTGCTAACGCCGTTAGCTGGACTCTGACGCGCTGCTGCATCATGGGAGCTGTCACAGCCCCCCCGGGTCAAACCAATCCGTGATGGACACAAATTCATCTGACAGTCTCGTACACACACTTTGAACCCGCTGCCAAGGGTTTGTGTGGGGAGGGCTGGCAGCTCCTCCTGGGGGGGCTGTGTCCAATAGCAACACAAGGGAGGCAACGAGAACGTGGCCGTAGGGGAAAGAGCCCAAATGTGAACCCTCACCGTACTCGCCATCCCTGTGCGTAATGCATATGAGCTCGTATAAGTGGGTAGCAGATGGTGGGGGCACGAGTATGGGGGGGGGCATGGATCTGCTTGGTACCTGCCCCATCAGGAGGAACCGGGGCGAGGCGAAAGAGGGCAGGAGGTGAGCGACCAGAAAACCAGCGAAGCAAAACGGGAGTCTGTTGAGTAAAAAGTGCAAATGTATGACATGAATCACAAGTGAAAGTTAAAAACAGGGCAATGCATGCAGTGTGTGTGTGTGGGGGTGTGGGGGTGTGTGTGTGTGTGGGGGGGGGTTACCACAGCTTAAGGTGTTTGCACCCAAAGACATGTAAACAGATGAAAGGGCTTTTGTATCTGGAGGTCTTCCTTTTGAGGCTGAGAAATCAATCCTGATCCGTGTTGCTCTGAGCATCCTCACACTCCAGCCCGAGTCGCAGAGCGAAGGTGACAGCGAGCGAGGGGGGGGTACAAAGGCTGAGGTGTACACACACACAGCCATCAAGGAGGAACAAAACGCCTCGTCTGGCTCCGGTCGTCGGTGGAGCGACGAGGGTGAGAGCAAATCCGAAATGTGTGTCTCTCCAAACCCACTTCCAAACCCGTCAATCAGAGTTAACCAGGTTGGTTTGAAGCTGGAAAGTACGTGTTACCACGGATACGACATCAGTGAGACCGGATCTTGTTCTTTACCACGTGTTGGTGGATGGATACGACATCAGTGAGACCGGATCTCGTTCTCGTTGGTGGAGTAAAGACGTAGCTCGTGTGTTCTGGTGACTTTTGCGTTTCTTTTCATTCTTTGTCATTGTTTACGTAACTTATATACAGTATAATTAACTATACACAGGTAAAGTCTGCATGTCTATTGGTTGATGAAAATGTTTTTTATATATAATTTAGGGGTTTGGGGCTTTTTTTTACGAGGCTGGAATGGATTTGAATACTTTTAGCTGATTTTCGGTTATTTTACCAGAGACTCTGCGTTGGATCAAACACGGCTGACCTACTAATGTGTAGATGAGTCGTGTTCGTTGAAGGTCTATAATCACTGACCACTCATTCAAATCCACAGGCTATCAAATCCTCAAGCCTCAGCATCATTTCTACAGATTTTCATGGTGGACATGAGGTGTGGAGACGTCACCAGACTTCAGTCGGTTCTGCTCAGTGAAGGGAACGTTCAGCATTAAACCCACAGAACACAGGGACACCAAACGTCCACCACCTTCACCCAAACACCATTGAAGTGAGCTGTTTCCTGAGATTGGTGACTAATGAAGACACTGGATCCTCAGCTGTAATCCTTCACGCCGCACAGTGCAAAAAGAAAATCACATTACGGAGTCCAGAAATATTTACAGACTCAACAACAACTTAACATCCATGGAAATGAACAGGTCTGGACTCCAGTTTCACGCCACGTTTTATCTCCTGGCTCGCAGCTCCCCGGCAGACCCCATTTAATAGCCCATCACGGCGAAGACGATCAAAGACCAGGAGGGTGAGGGTGTTTGGATTCAGACGTCGTACGGGATTCTGGTCATCGGCTTCCACTCGCTGCTGCAGACACGAAATGTGCTGACAGACAACACAAAAACACCCAGATGGTGGCATGAAAGCGAACGTCTGTCAGTTGAACCGCCAACACTCACGTGTGCCTGAACACACGCTTACTTTACAGGTTTCTACCGCAATGTTTAGTCATGAGAATATAATTCTCTACTCCCATCAGAACACCTTGTTTTGCTTTAAGATCTCTGGAAACCAGAAAACTTTTTAATTAAAAAGTTGTTTCCAGAAATCAGATTTAATTTGATTAGTTTCAAACTCGTGCCCACATAGGGCTGAAAACACTGATGAGAACTGACAGTAAGAGCCTGAGCAGCGTTCTCATGTTTGATGTCAGACAGTGATTTACTGTAGAACCTACAGTAGAACCTACAGTAGAACCTGGAGATACGAGTTTAATCTGTTCTGACTGAACTCGTACATCAAACATTTTAAATAATAACTTAAATTGTCATTTTAAAAAAGTCCCAAAGCCCCTAAATTATTGATTTTATCAACCAATAGACATGCAGACTGTACCTGTGTATATTTAATTATATATGTTGTGCAAAGAATGATAAAGAATGAAAAACAAATGCAAAAGTCATGAGAACACACGAGCTACGTCTTTACTCCACCAACGAGAACGAGATCCGGTCTCACTGATGTCGTATCCATCCGCCAACACATGGTAAAGAACGAGATCCGGTCTCACTGATGTCGTATCCATCCGCCAACACATGGTAAAGAACGAGATGCGGTCTCACTGATGTTGTATCCATCCGCCAACACATGGTAAAGAACGAGATGCAGTCTCACCGATGTTGTATCCATCCACCAACATGTGGTAAAGAACGAGATGCGGTCTCACTGATGTTGTATCCATCCACTAACTACTGGTGGTGTCCTGAAGCATAATTTGGTAGTAAAACACAAATATGGACAGAATGACGACTACTATCTCAAATAACTCCAATAATAGCATCTCGTATCTGGGGGTACGCCTGTACTTCAAACTGTGATGTCATCATAAATAATGTGCCATCACTGTTTTTATTGAACCCACTAACCGTAGGGTCACCTTTGTCTTCACATCAGTCGTTCTTTATTTATTGCTCTCATGCTGTTTTGGGGTAACAACTGTTCGTGTTGGTAAAGTGGGGGGGCGTCGTCTTCCCAGCATCCTCCTATCGACGTCTACGGATTGGACAGAATCTCACAAACAAAAGCAGAGGGATTGGTTCGTGTGAACTCCAGCTCGCCTGTCGTTCGCTCCATGAAAAATGGATGCCTTGAAGTGTGTGTGTGTGTGTGTGTGTGTGTGTGTGTGTGTGTGTGTGTGTGTGTGTGTGTGTGTGTGTGTGTGTGTGTGTGTGTGTGTGTGTGTGTGTGTGTGTATGTGAAAGTCCAACTTTGGGAGGGAGTTGGGTCTGATGTTCAAAGCGTGTGAGCGTGTGTGTGTGTGTGTGTGTGTGTGTGTGTGTGTGTGTGTGTGTGTGTGTGTGTGTGTGTGTGTGTGTGTGTTAGTATGTGCGATATGGAGGTACATAACAAGCATGCATATGAGGGAACACTTGACAAGCAGAAGGTCTGCAGAGTGTTTGTGCTCTCAGTGAGCATTTGGGCAAACAAATGGGTTTGACACATAAAGCACAGTAGTCTCATGAAGAATGCATAAGCCCCCCAGGCAAGCTTAAAACAAACAGTCAACGTGTCCACAGACAGGCTTAATACGTCTCACAACATCTCTGTCTCACACACACACACACACACACACACACACACACAGACACACACACACACACACACACACACACACACACACACACACCAGACGTTGACAGGTGTAATTCATCCGTGTGGACAGGTGAGGCCAAACAAATCAGAAGAAGAAAGCAGACAGATTCACGCGTGTTCAAAGACACCCACACACACACACACACACACACACACACACACACACACACACACACACACACACACACACACACACACACACACACACACACACACACACACACACACACACACACACACACGATACGGCGACGCCAGTGTGTCTCTAAAACAACATTTCTGCTGACAACAAAAAGTCCTCCTCCTCCTCCCGACTGGTTTTCCACATCCCTGCCCTTCCTGTCGTTCCCACCGGCCCCTCCCTCCCTCCCCGTAGGGGTGGGGGGGGGGGTTGGTGACTCTGAACAAACATGGTGGTCGGTGCCAGAGCGGTGGGATCTATTTCCAGTCACCACCATTTCCAGGGTCCACAGAGGAGGACGTCTCCAGTGATGGTAGGTCTATGGAGACGTCTCCACACCAGAGGTCAGGGGGGAACGGCCGGGACCCTCCGTGACCACGGTGACCCATCTTCTGATGGGTTAAGCTCCACCCCTCAAGGCATCACGGACATACAGCCAAAGAATCTGCAGCAATGCTAATGGGTTAGCATGGACCAGCACCTCCCAGGACTGTCTGCAGCACCTGGTAGTCCAGGCTGACCCGCAAAGGGTTAAGGCGGTGGTGAAGGCGGGTGGGGGTCCAGCCCGGTGCCACACGGTGTACCTGACCCCCCACGTCTCAAAGGGCAGTGCGTTAAGTCAGGCTGACAGGAACAAATCCACGTCGTGGGGCGGGGGTCGCACTCATGCACCACGGGGCACGAGTGCGACCCCCGCATCCCAGATGAAGACAGACAAACTGATGTAGATCCAAACCGACGCAGAGAGTGAAGACAGATAGCGGCGCGCATCTCCCCCCGCCTGCTTCATCCATCTCTGTCTGATCCTCTCTCCATCCCAGCGGTCCAGCATCTTTCTTACATCTCTTGCTTTTCATCCACTGTCGCTCGGATTTAACCCCCCCACACACTCAGTGACAAAACCCATCTTCCTCTTCGGTGAAGGACGTGCGCGTTTTCACATTCGTTCAAGGCGTGAAGCCAGCCGTGTCTGCTAAAGTCAGTGATGGTGCGACCTCAGAGGAGCTCTCTGGGGAAGGATGCTGGGTAAACCCAGGTACCCCAGTCGGGGCATTAACATGAGGAGTCTCGGGAATGTTTCCTTAATTATTGGATAAAACTTGAAATACAGTAATCTGTCGTGTATTCGTGCTTCAGGATGCGCAGCTACACCTCACTGCGGATTTTTAGCAGGTAGTCACATGATACCGTAAGCGCATTCTATTGGCTGATGGCATCCGGAAGTGGGTTATGTTCTGAGAGTCTCAGACTGCCGTGAGACAAAAAAGTGTTTTAAACAGTCTATCAGAGTGTTTTAGAGGTAATACAGATAGAAGGTGGTTTAATATCAGTATGGGGGGGTTCAGAAACGTTTAAATTACTGTAAATAATAAGATAAATAGTTTGTCACTATATAGCGCGGTGGTCCTGGAACGCATTAACCACGAGGAACGAGGGATCGCTCTACTCAATTTTCTAGAGATCCATTTAAGAAAAGTCAGGATGTTAATTTGTCTTACACCTCTCTCTGGTATCCTTGTCATGAAAATATTCATCTTATTATTGTCTTAGATTTCTAAAGTTGTTTTCTATTCCGTTTATTCCATTACCACATCAACAAAACTCAACTTTGTTCAAGGACCTTTTTGGAAATGAATGAATCTGACAGGAAACACAATCTAGGAGGTGGAAAGGATGCTAATAATGTGAGATGCCACATTTTCACCGTTAAACAACAGCAAAGGAAAGCAGAATCCAGGTGAAAAGTACATTTTGCTGTTAATTCTTTATGTGTAACTTCACTTTGGGGTTTTTTTGGAAATAACAGACTAACAAGGCTGAGTTACCCTTTGTGGCTGTAGGTAGTTAACATAGCACAAGTACTTGACATATTAATAAATGACATTTGTCAGAAATACAGATAAATAAAGACTCTGTAGGAACTCTTATCTCCGGTTATATCTGTAGCAGGTCATGAAATGGGTAATGTCTGCTGGGCGATGTCCCGCTAAAACAAAATGCTAGAACAGTTGAGGACATTTGCTAAGTGGATAAACAAGACTTTAATTGTTGAGTGTCAGAGACTAGCTGGTGAAAACTTCCTCTAACAAGTTCAGGATCAACATGTGAAGTCAGTCTGGTGGAGACGGATTGGAAGACTGGTCTCGATAAGACTTCATGGAGGTTTTAGGCTGAGAGACGTCTCGGTTTATCATAAAGTAACTTCCTGCTTTCTGTTTGACCCCACGCCAAGTTTGGGCTTAACATTTTTCAAGCTTGAGGCAAAACGCTGTGCCTTCCTTCCAACCCCGCTGACCTCCCACTGAATACTTTACATTTTTTAACACTTGTTTTTTTTTTTTAGCACTGCTGCGGTTTGTTTATTGCAGAAGAACAGAGACGAGTCTCAGATTTGCATATTTACAGTATATTTCAGTCCAAACCTGAGGAGTCAAATGCACCGAAGGACTTCAAAACCTTCGCCGAATACAAAGACGAGACGCCAACTCGGTTTAATTGTCTGCAGTCTGCCTCCATCGCCACCATCTGTGTCCGCCGAGATTGAAACAGAAATCAGAAAGTGGGTAAAATGGAGCAGTGGAGGAGAAGGACGGGGAAAAGAAAGAAACAGCATGAAAAGGTAGTAAACAATTTCATGCAAATAAAGGGTGAACAATAGGTGAGCTTTCAGGCTCTCCCTCTCCCGGAGCCAGGGCAGAGCTTTTCGAGGGGGGGATAAAGCCGGGCTGGGCTTTTTTTTTTTTTTTTGCAGACGATTGAATGCTCTTTGAAGCATTCCCAAAAGGTTGATCCTATTCAGAGAAAGGTTTCCTATTTCTCTGATGCTCTTCAATAATTCATGGTCCTTTCAATGGTTTGGTCTCTCCGTTGGAAGGATTACCCAAACCTGGCTGCATATGAATAATTTCATTGTGATATGCTTCATCTAGAGCCCTGCATCCACAGAGCGATGTGTATTGGAAATAGATTAAAAGCACAGACGTTAGGCAAGCCTACAATAGAAAATGTTGATATGTAGTCCAGGATGGGCAGGAGACAGAGGGAAATTGAAATGTTAGACATCAAAAGCATGACAAATGGTGTTCTGCGGTTCACAGTTTGCACTTGATCTTCTCCGTGGGTCAAAGGTATTTGTCTGCGTGTTCACCAAAGACCGGGAAAGTGTGGACACGCTTGTTCTTACACCTACGTGGATTTACAGGCAACACATCCATCTGTGAAGCTGCTACCTAAGGTGGTCAATGTTCTACATGGACCTCGGCACCACTTACAGCAATGCATCCTGGATCATTCAAGCAATGTTTCTGTTGATTCTTCCTCCACAGCACATAAAAATGTGCATCTTAAGAAGAAGAATCCTTCATTTCATCCCACATTGTGGAAATTCTTTTTACGCTCAACACACAAATGCACGGAACAAGTCAACCTTCAGGGAGTTTGCATTAAACCATTAGCAAGAGGAGCTACAAAGACCGAGGATGAAACGCTGAGAGGTGAATCCCTCTGTTGGAGATGATAATACGACCACCACCCACGGGCAGGAACCCACCGCTCGCCCACATCGCGATCAACTCGGGTCAGAACAGAGGTCCCGTTTGCAAATCTGAACATACGTGTGTTAAATGTAAGGCAGACTATGTGGAAGAGCGTTTAATGCAAACAAGATCGCCCTGTTCCTCAGTGGTGGATAAAAACTCAGATTTCCGAGCCTCTTTTCTGCATTGAATGCACCACAAGCAGAATGAAGCACGACATGAAGTCCTTCATGGCTCCGATCCCCAAAACCAGACCTCCCAGGACTCCAGCTGCTGGTCCAGAGCCACCTCATTAGGCTCCAGGGTCAACAGGTCCAACAAGAAATGAAAGAAATGAAAAAGAAGTCTGCCCAGTGGGGGGCGCTGGGAGGGGGCGGGGGGCGTTCTCACCTCGTCTTGTGTGCTTTCTGGGCTGCGGTACCTGGAAGCTGTGCTGTTGGCAGTCGGCCTCCTGTGTTCCTGTTATTACTGCCATCAAACAGAGTTTTGGCTTCCCTGTTCACAGACCTGTTGCCAGAGGAACTAATCAGATCTACCATTCCCCTGGTGGTCCATGCCCACCCCCATCCCCTCGTGTTCTTCTTTCCCTCTCAATCACTGTTAACTTTAATCCATTAGTGCTTAAAACTTAATGTTTTATTCCATTGTTGGAGGGAATTCAGCGTAAACTGCTGTGAGGGTTGGAGGTGCTCACCAGTCATCGTTGCTATCTCACTCAACGGGTGTTTATATTTGCACACAAAAATTTAGCTATTTGCAGCAAACAAAGAGGAATTCAGCTTTATGAATCCAATAAAGCACCAACCACTGACAGCTAAACCTCAATCCCCACAGGTTTCTTTTGAATCTCCTTCCATTTTGCAGCAGAAATTTCATATCCGGCTGCAGCGTAATTAGCTGTTTGCAGGCAGGAGTGAATGTTGAAATTATTCTACTTGTATTTCCTGTGAAACGATGAATTAAGAGTGAATAAAATGCAAAAAAAACAAACAAAAACAAACCAAAACTGTGTTACCTCCCAACAACAGAGGAAAAGAGGAAGAGCAAACACAGCGGCCCACCTCTGACATTCTAAAACTGTTTGACATGTTCAATATGTTTAAACTGCAACAATGGAGGAACAGAGAGAGGCTGCCAGGGCTCGGCTTCACTTTAATATCACCCACAATTCTTTTATACCACTCTAATATCTACCATGATGATATTTATCCACACTTCTGAATCCAGCCAGTCTTTCCTGAATGAATGAATCCTGAAGCCTGTTTTGCACACGGAGCCTTTTGAACCACTGGATCACGTTTCAGACGTGTTAAACGGTGATTCTGTACCTTTAAAACTCTCTGATAGAATGTTTAAAGCACGGTCAGAGACTGACGGAACGTACATCACTTCAGGATGTTGTCAGCCAATAGGATGCGTGTACGGTATCACGTGACTGCCTTCCAAAAATCCACGTTGAGTACGAAAGTATAAAGTTGACCTTGACCTAGTTTTCTCAAGGTCATCATCTCATCTTCATCCCCTCTCCTGCCTGAGTCATGTGCTCTTTGTTTCATCCTTCTGTCTGAACACGACCACTGACGATCACCAACGGACACGTGTCAGTAGAATTCAGTAGAAGCAGGTTCACTCCTGCTCTGATTCTATTTTATCCCCTGAAATAAATAGAAAACTGTTGGAACACGACATACATTTGTAGTATTCACATTACTACCATTTTGTGTGTGTGTGTGTGTGTGTGTGTGTGTGTGTGTGTGTGTGTGTGTGTGTGTGTGTGTGTGTGTGTGTGTGTGTGTGTGTGTGTGTGTGAAAAGCTTGTACAATCCAGCTCCAGTGTCAACTTTAGTGACTCTCTGATAAACTGCGCCGCGCTGAGACCTGTCATCCCGTCCAGACGCAGCGTGACAACCCAGCGTGTTGTCAGGGAGCCACGCAGCGCCTGTGTGTGTGTGCGTGTGTGTGTGTGTGCGTGTGTGTGTGTGTGTGTGTGTGTGTGTGTGTGTGTGTGTGTGTGAGAAAGTTTTAGACGTTCTTAAATTTGGCAGTGACTTTGCTCCCCACTGCGTCAGATCACAACTGAAGGGTTAAAGGACTGTTCCAACACTTGACTGCCTGTTATTAAATATTATAGAAGTTGCAGCTTCGGGCTTTATTTCTGTTCTCTTATTATTTTTTATTTCTTTGTCCCCTCAAACTGTCTGATTTAGTGAGACTCGTCTCACCGAACAGGAGATTATAAATGAATGTATGGGTGAAGAGAGGAAACTTTATTTCCACTCCACAAAGGAATTAGCCTAAAGATATCCGTAGCAGTTTGTTATGCAGCAACACCGTGATCTGTGGAGGTCGCTGTGTGTGTGTGTGTGTGTGTGTGTGTGTGTGTGTGTGTGTGTGTGTGTGTGTGTGTGGGTGTATGCATTTGTTTCTGCTCTGAGACGCATTCTTATTTCTAATCGCTGTATTTCTTCTTCACACCTGTAATTACAGCCCAAACTTTAACCTTGCTGCTCAACTTGTTGGGTTCACACACACACACACACACACACACACACACACACACACACACACACACACACACACACACACACACACACACACACACACACACACACACACACACACACACACACACACACAGCTTCTGGAAGCGCTTCTATTGATCACAGCAACGGTTGACTCACTAACAGGTCCAGTGTGTGTGTGTGTGTGTGTGTGTGTGTGTGTGTGTGTGTGTGTGTGTGTGTGTTTGTTGCCTGTCATTTCCAAATAATGGTGATTTTAATGAAATTCTGTGTTGTGACTCCAGAACAGGACAACAGGAGCGGCTCTGATAAAACGATTCACCAACAAGTTTGTTCAGATCCCGGCGCTGGAAGCACCTTAAAAGCTTTTTGTTCACACGTTTCACCAGCTGAAGACACGACTGCTGCTGAAAGCTGTCAGGAACTGCCATGTATTCCTCATGGTAAGACACACACACACACACACACACACACACACACACACACACACACACACACACACACACACACACACACACACACACACACCTCAGAAACAACAGCCTCAAAAACACTTTAATGTGTCAACAAATATTAGCACTGTGCATTTTCACACCGCTAACAGCGCTGCCAAGTTGGATGAACTTCCTGTCAACCTGACGGTACGTAGAAGTAAGGTGTCGTGTTTCATCACGAGGAAGTGATGTCTGCACAAAAGGCATTATGGGTGAGAACAGATCAGATGTGTGGTTTCATTAGTGCGTGGAATTAACACACATGTATTTGTTATATCACAGAACACACACACACACACACACACACACACACACACACACACACACACACACACACGCACGCACGCACGCACGCATGCACACACATCCACAGGCTTCTTTTTCAGGCTAACGCTAAGCTATATGCTAATGTTCTGTGAATGAGAACATTTCCAGGGTAGAACACACGTGAAGAGCTGAAGGATCTCCCCAGGAGGCGCCTGGAGAGAATTATTTTTAACGCCTTCTTTTCTGTTTGAGGACAGATCATCAGGAAACCGTTGATGGATCAGTTCAGCTCTGAGTCTGTAGATGTTTCTGCAGATCCACTCGAAGCTTCAGCAAAGTCAAAAGTCAAAGTCGGCTTATTGTCAAGTGTTCCATATATACACCACGTACAGCACAGATGACACTAGGGTCCTCTCTGACCCCCGGTAAACAGACAGTACAACAGGCAGTACAACAGGCAGTACAACAGGCAGTACAACAGGAAGTACAACAGGAAGTACAACACAGGCAGTACAACAGGCAGTAAAATACAAAGTACAACACAAGTACAACACAAAGTACAAGACGAAATACAAAGGGACGGTAAACATCTCGATACACTCTCTAATCCCGTAGGGGAAGTGTTGTGTGTGCAGGGCAGGGGGGGACAGGGCAGGGGGGGACAGGGCAGGGGGGACAGGGCAGGGGGGGACAGGGCAGGGGGGGACAGGGCAGGGGGCGACATGGCAGGGGGCGACAGGGCAGGGGGGACAGGGCAGGGGGGGACAGGGCAGGGGGGGACAGGGCAGGGGGGGACAGGGCAGGGGGGGACAGGGCAGGGGGGGACAGGGCAGGGGGCGACAGGGCAGGGCAGGGTGAGGGTAGAGTTGTGAAGGAGGTGATGAAGTCATATCTGGTAACAGAGTGCTGTTGGACAACATTCAGGGCCTCTTGCTCCATCAAGTGCCCTCCTGAGGATGGAGCGACTATGGAGCGGGGATGGGGGGGGGTCCTATTTAAGTTCTCATTCACCTGAATGAAACAGTTCCTCCTCTCACACCTGCGGCGTCAGTGCTAATTGACAGCAGGTGTGTTCCGGTCGTATCCACCTGAGCAGGTGGGTGTGTGTTCTTCATCTTCACGGCGTCACGACTGCAGCAGACGGCTGCACATCAAACCAGCCTGAACAACATCTGGCGCTCGTGCGACGCTGTCGTTCGCCTCAGCGTGGAACTTTTAAACACGTCTGCAGCGCTCCTCTCTCATTTTGCGTTGGTTGTTGTTCTTGTGAAGGTTTTTGCACACTTGATGGTCTCTAAGCATTAATTACCCAGCAGCACATCCTTGTAGCCACCTCTGCCTCCTCCACCTCCTCACACAGAGGCTGAATGCAGCTCCACTCTCTTTTAAATCTGCATTCATGAAAATCTGTCTTCAGCATTCACCAGTTGGACCTGACCTCCGATCCACATTCACCACTCAGCGGTCTGTTTGCAGGGAGGTTAAATTAAATATTACTGCGGGATTCCCTGCAGCGTTCTGCTCTTTGGTGAACAGGCAGCCGTCCTTCTGGCTCTCCTCTCAGCTTCTACAGGTCAGCTCACCTTCTCTCTCACAGCTCGTCCATCCAAAGGAGTGAGGGACGCGTTCACTACGAATATCATTAATGCAATTTAATGAATCACAAGGTACATCTAGTCCTCAACATACAAACACAACTGGTTTCTAGAGGTTGTTTGTAAGTTGTTATTAAATTTCAATCTCTAATCTCCATTTGAGGTTGTTTAAAGGTCATTACTACTGTAAATACTAAAGTAATATCATTACTACTGTAAATACTAAAGTAATGTCATTACTACTGTAAATACTAAAGTAATGTCATTACTACTGTAAATACTAAAGTAATGTCATTACTACTGTAAATACTAAAGTAATGTCATTACTACTGTAAATACTAAAGTAATGTCATTACTACTGTAAATACTAAAGTAATGTCATTACTACTGTAAATACTAAAGTAATGTGTAACCCTGTCAGTATAAAGGGTTACTGTACTAAGCGGTAACCATTACTAAAAGTAGTACTTCAATTTAGACATGCATTAGAATTGCGTTTAGCAATATAATTGTGAAAAGGGAAGTCAATGACTTTTATTTTGAAAAAAGGCCCGCGAAATCGGCGCAGGTGATTTCCGCCGGGTGAGCGCGCGAAAGAAGAAGGGAGACGCGAGAGCGTGAGGAGAGAGACGGTGGAGAGAAGGATGAGAAAGAAGGAAAATAGAGAATAAAGATGTTCCCGTGCACCACGCCGGAACATTAGAGGGAGAGAGAAAGTTTTGACAAGTTTTGTGGGCTTATCAAGACTTGGCATTTTCTGAACTGTATTCCATCACGGGAATCTACGGAGACCGCTGATTGATGCTGGCGCCACACCGTCGCCTTTTCGGATTCCAGATTCGACGTAGTGTCCAATCCAAAGATGGCGAGCCACTGTACCAGGATCTGATTTGGAACTGATTGATTTAGGATTTATCAATTTTCTTTGGATGGACAAAGACTTTGGAGTTCAATTCCTGAAAGAAAGATACGGAACCCCGGGGTATGTGTATGTGTGTTTTGTTTATTATTTTATTGATTTTCGGGCCCATTTTCTTTTATTATGAAATGTGATTTTGTATGTTGTTCTGAATTATTGGCAGAGATGACCGATTACGTTTATAAAATTTTAATACATGTCATCTACCCACACTGACTGAGTTGTCTCATTTATTACACCTCCTGCTCCAGTAGTCGAGCCTCCGCATTGGCCCAACATCCAGTAAGTTCTCATATTTTAACTCACTAAATTCTGAACGGGTGTCACAAATGTCATTACTACTGTAAATACTAAAGTCATGTCATTACTGCTGTAAACGTGTGTCAGCATGACGAATAAAGATTCTGATTCTGAATAAAAACTGTAGCATGTAGCATGTAGCTTAGCTTCAGAGTGAAGGCAGGGGGGGGGGAGGAGTTATTGTGGTCAGAGTCGTCATCACAGAGATGGTCACCACTACCACTACCTTCACTACCTTAGCTTCATCATCCATGACCAACAGTAAAGTATCCAAGGTAGGAAGCCTGACGCCCTGAGATGCTAACAGAGACAACAACACACAACAACAAGAGGAGGGGACGAGTGTTGGAGCCGTGTGATCGCAGCAGTACTGCCCCCGCGAGAGTTGTGGCAGAAAGGGGAACTACAGTTGTCAGATACGGCGGCGCGTGTTTGTTCGTAAGTCAGGTGTTTGTGTCTTGAGGACTACCTGTACTGTCCCAAACATAACTGGACATCACAGGGTCAGAAATGTGTTGGAGGAATAAACCGAATCAGGCCTGAGTGAAACGCAGAGACGTCACAAAGCGACACCTAGAAAAAAACGTTTTCTCTGCGTCTCTGAACCTGGACTCTAACTTCTAGTACGTTTATGTCCCGCTGTACGTCTCTAACGCCGTGTTCCACACACAGACCTGCTCAATCACTGCATCGACAGCTCAGGCTGGACTAAAACAAACCACATCTGGACTGAGAGGAATTTATCGAGCGTTCTACGAGGTTAGATCTCCCCAGACAGTCCTGAGTCACTACGAATAAAGAGAACGCTCCATCTGCTGCTCTGATGTGGTTAAAGAAGCAAATAATAAAGCAGCACACACACTCACACACACACTCACACACACACACACACACACACACACACACACACACACACACACACACACACACACACTCACACACACACACACACACACACACACACACACACACACACACACACACACACACACACACACACACTCTGTTTCACTCACTGTCTGTCTCTGGCCACGCCCCCTCACCTGTCCCACTCACCTTCATTCTACCAGCTCCTCACGCCACACCCACCTCCCACAGCGCCCCCTGCTGACTTTCCCCTGTCAGGTCCAGCCTCATCCTGCAGGATTGCGTGAATCATGGATTGCGTGTTTTTCGTCACGCAGAACATTTTGTGTGAACCTGTGACCACCATGAGTAATCTGATTTATTTGTGGGTCCAGTCATTCATTTCAGGAACAACACACACACACACACACACACACACACACACACACACACACACACACACACACACACACACACACACACACACACACACACACACACACACACACACACACACACACACACACACACACACATTAACACACATAAACACACATAAACACACAACTTATGCATAAGAGACTCACAGGCCGCCGGGGTCACTTCCTCTTACCCAGAAGCCTTTGTGAAAGGTCGTGCAGTCAAATAGTAATACCTTTAGTTGGGTCTCAGAGGAAGCGCTGCTGCTTGAGAAGCGGTGAAGTCAGAGTGTCCAAAGGTCAGCGCCTCTAGATGGGGGGTAACGGAGCATGAGGTCACAGCAACCAACACGCCACCTCCACCACCCCCCCACCCCCCGAAGGTTGCATATTCATTCTGGGAGCGAGGAGCATCTGCGCCTTTCAACAGGGATGAATTTCCTTGAACCAGGAGAAGAACACATCCGTTTGTTTTTTTTAATGTGTTTTACTGATTCCTTCTGCCGCTTCCGTTTGGCCTCCAGCTGGAGACGCCACGCGGCGGAGGCTATGACGAGAAGAAGAGGTACCTCAACCGGCTTGTTGTGATGAATGAAGTGGGGATTGGGATGACATGGAAACGGATCACAGAAGCACTCAGAAAGGTTCCACTCCGGCCTATTTTCTTTTGCTTTTTCCTACGCGGCGGGACTGATTCGGTTTGGATTTAGCATGAATTACTACAGCTTAGATCCTGTTAGCGCCGATAAAGCCCCAAAATGTCCCAGTTGTATCCTTATCCTCCCTATGAATATTCAGCAACTGGCTCTCATCTCCTCATTGTTTCCTCATCTGCGCTGGTATCTGACAGGCTGGTGATCACACACGGCAGAAGGAAGCGGCGTTGATGTACGATCTGATAGGAGACGCCACGACACGCCTTAATGGACTACCAGGGGCTCCATCTCTGGGGCCGATCGGAAAACATGCTCCAAATTCATTAAAGTTAAAGCGACTTTGATTCATCATCTTGGAGGATGATCGGGTCAAGAGGGCGTGACTGTCTCCAGCATTTTGTACTGCCAGTGTGTGTGTGTGTGTGTGTGTGTGTGTGTGTGTGTGTGTGTGTGTGTGTGTGTGTGTGTGTGTGTGTGTGTGTGTGTGTGTGTGTGAACATTTAAACACCATCTTTGAATATTGAAGTCACTCTCGTTTGTCTGACATCGCTTGTTTGGTTTGGGATGTAAAACTTCAGCCGTCTGAATTTCCGAGAATTCCCACATTCCTTCTTGGAGATGTCAGCTTGAGCTGTGTGTGTGTGTGTGTGTGTGTGTGTGTGTGTGTGTGTGTGTGTGTGTGTGTGTGTGTGTGTGTGTGTGTGTGTGTGTGTGTGTGTGTGTGTGTGTGTGTGTGTGTGAGGGAGATCAGTGAAGCGGCCAGTGTAAGAATAACCATGTTAGTGAGAGAGAGCAGAAAGGCTACATCTGTCACTCCGTATTTTCTCATGCGTATTTTGACAAGGCCCATGAGCCCGCCACGATAACCCAGCCTGTCCAACACACACACACACACACACACACACACACACACACACACACACACACACTTACGCATACACATCTCATGCCTCGTGTAGCGTGACAAAGTGTGTGAGGTTCATTCACTGTTCAAGGGTAGGAGTGTAACTGAAGGTACGGCTCGTACAAAAGGAGTGCATTTTTTAAAGTGTGTGTCTCAGTAGATTTTTGTTAGTGAGAGAGCCAGTTCATTTTGTACTGCTAGTGTGTGTGTGTGTGTGTGTGTGTGTGTGTGTGTGTGTGTGTGTGTGTGTGTGTGTGTGTGTGTGTGTGTGTGTGTTACCCAAGCTGGCATATAAAATGACAGTGAAGCATTTTCTCTGCCAGCTTTGGTGCTATTGCTCATTCTCTCACCCATCATCCTTCTTTCTCCCCCCCTCCCTCACCCTCGTTGCCCCCGTATCCAGCGGCCATATGCTCAGCCCTCATTCCAGGCCCGGTGCCAGGCTGGGATGTGTAACTGTAAGTGTGGAGCCGTGTGGGAGCGAGATGGAGGAATCTGATTGTGGCTCCACTCCAGATGATTTCATTTGTTTGAATCGTTCATTTTCTCCTTTGTGCTTTCTTTCGCATTTAATTGACGAATAGAGGAAGAATAGAGTTACTTACTTTTCTCCCAAATGCCCCTGAGGAATGTTTCAGTTTGGTTAGATGACGATATTTGCAAAGCATCGTGCAAGTATCTCCAACAGCTCAATTAAGTGGAGGCAACGTTTAAACAAGGCCCCAGAAGCGCCTTCACCTAATATGCAGACGATGCCGTGGTTTATGGAGTTCACTCCCTGTTCCAAGGTGCTCTTTTCATGTCTGCTGTGACACACCTGTGAACGGTACCAACACGGGACCAAACCTGAAGATGGCTCGAGTTTCCGCTGCTAATGGAGAACCTTAAAGCCGCTGCAGGAAGGAGTCCTGGAGGAATTTGTCGCTCAGGTTTCACTGACGGTGACGTCTTTTATTCTGGGTTTCCTGATCCTTGATGGAACCCGTGTGACCCTCCAGACTCTGGACCAAAGCACCCCCCCACCCCATCCTTCCTCCTCCAGACGTGATGATCTCTGCATGACCAAATTAATCATGGGCGACTAAACATGTTGATGCGCATCTTTACAGGTGAAGCAGAGCAACGACACAACATCCACACATCATCAATCAGGCTCTAGATATTTATGATTTATTTCTTTTACAGTGTACGATCTGCATATGGATCCTTTTTTTAAAAGTGGTACGGTCATTTTTTATCTGCATGGTACTAATAAAACTGCTTTGCAGTAATTGCAGCATCGGTTTTGGTTTTCCTGACAGCTGAACTGATGACTTCAAACTGCCGCCTTGGGCTGGGCTCTAAATAGTCTCAACTTCCCTGACTTGCAAACAGAACTTTCCGTTTTCACACATAACTTATCACCATGTCAAAGTTCTTTTGGTATAGTCAGCCGGAGTCGGTCGTTTTCGCGTCTCTGACTAGGCCTCAGAAATCATCGTGATCTATATACGAACGCTTCGACGCCACTCTTCCCCATCAGATTCCGTTCTTCATCAGAACCGAAAGCACACCGAGTCTTCAGAGTTCCCCTTCCTGACTTCTAATCCAAGAAGAACTGCGACTCCTCCTCTTCAATGCTTCGGAAGACGAACACGGCTTTTGCAGAGGAAGCACTTGTTCTTCTCTGCTCTTCTGTTGTGGCGTCTTCACCGGGAAATTACTCACATCAAGCCGCCGCGACACAACTCACAAAACTAGAAGGAGACAGGAGGAGGTTGAGGTTGCGTCATTGGGGAGAGGCAGGAAACTTCTGATGCTACCACCTCAAGTTGCCAATTAAATTTGAAAGTGCTGCGTGCGAATCCAAAAAGACGGCGACAATGAGGACATAAGATGATGAGGATGTCGCTTCCTGCGCGTTTTGATGAAATGTGAAGGGGAGCTGAGAGAGAATGGGTGAGGAGCACAAAGCAGTCAGGGCAGGACTTTGATAGAGGGGTATTAGAAGTCTCCGACCCGCCACCTGCCAGAACATATTCCTGCCTTTAAAGTCATTCTCATTCCTGCCATTGGCAGCAAAACTCGACTCCATTCAGATGGGGAGGAAGGAGCGACTCAGACAGGAGTTCTGCTGCAGATGATAGACTCTTCGTCTCTGCTTCGTGGCCACCGTCATCATCATCACTGATCCCAGCGACGCCGGTCTGGTTAGAGGGAGTCGGGCAAATAAAAAATGTCTTCTAATTTCTAACTGTTTGACATGTTTGCCAGAAAACTTTGGATTCCAACTATGAAGCTATTGCAAAGGGGGAAAAATAGAAAGTTTCTTTCTTGTGCATCGTGAAAATAACAAACATGCAAAACAATATTAGTGCTTCTTAATCTGGAAATGTGGTCTTGGGTGCAGTGGTGGTGAAAAATGGAATGAGAAGACAAATTCAAATTATGAATCTTACAAAAAAAAAAAAAAGAAATCTACCGCACAAACAAGTCAGAAGGGAAAGCAAATTAATTTGAGATAGTGTTTGGCCGATGATGCACAGGCACAATTAATTTCACAGCATCCAAAATAAACAGATAAATTTTAAAAAATGCTATTTTAGAGGCCGGGATTATTAAAACACTGAAAGGTATGGAAATATACTAAATGATCTGAATAGTCCGAGAAGCTTGTTAACTCAACATCTTCAGTGAACACTTGAATATTTCTTACAGTCTTGAATAAGATGAACTGAAATTGATTCTTCATCTTTTATGGATTCCAGTGATATTTGTCAAGTTTACTGATAAAGAAGAAGTCAGCTGCTACCTGTAGAGACGAGCTCCTTTTCAATAAACCCACACAGTTCCTCAAATGTTCTTTCCTGTCTTAAAAACTTGGCCTTGGAGGTGTTAAAACAGAACGTAAGAGAAGAAACAGACAATCAATCGCCCTGATTGTTTCATCAAACTCCTTTAGAGATTCCACCAGAGCTTTGTGTGAATGTAAGAAGTTAGAGATCTGTGACGGTGATGGCTCCAACCCGCCCACAGACACCAGGTCAACCACAGTTCCCAGAAATCACAGGGAACTGAGAGCAGCCAAGTGGTTCCAGTTGGACTGCAGCGCTGCTTCTGGATCTTCAGGGGCTGCACAACCTACCCGGGGCAGCACAACCTACCCGGGGCAGCCCAACCTACCCAGGGCAGCACAACCTACCCAGGGCAGCACAACCTACCCAGGGCAGCACAACCTACCCAGGGCAGCACAACCTACCCGGCAGTCCAAAAGAGTCTCAGCCTCTCAAAGAGCAGCTGGATCTGCTCCCATTCAGACATGGAGGTGAGCCATCTCCAAGAGGAGCTCAAATGAAAAGAGGATCACCTGGCTTAAGGCGCCAGCAGACAAACGTGGGCCGATGCCAGAACCTGTGTGGACCCCCCCCAACCCCCCAACCTCAAAGCTGTTGGCTGAGGCAGAAATAAAACTGCAGGAGGAGGAAGACGAGTGGATGAACAGATAAGACGCTCCGGAGGTGAGGACAGCTTCAGGTGTGATGACCCAGCTCATCACTCATCTCTCACGTTCCTTTTTTTCTTGTTTTTTTTTTTTTGGGGGGGGGGGTGTATTTTATCTCTGAGAGGGTACAGAAGATGAAGAGGAATAAGATAATGAAGAGGAGCGACATGAAGATTGGGAAGAAAAAGAAGAAAGGGAACTCATTCAGCAGAGAAGAGGAGACGCCTGCTGACGGTTTGATCTCTATCACCCCACCCCTGCCACCTCACCCCTCTTCTTCCTCACCCCCCAGTCACCTCTCACCCTGACTCCCCCCCAACCCTTCCCCTCTCCCTAACACCAATCCTCTTCACTCATCCCATCCTGTAAAAACAGTAAATAATTCAACGGCGCTTTGTTGCAGGGAATAAAATCTCCTTCCTTTCTTTTCTTTGTCTTTCTGTGACGACTGGGAGAAACTTAATGTGGTCAAAAACAGCAGGACGGATCCAGATCCTGGGGGCCTGAAAGTGAAACTTAACTCAGAAATCTTTGGAGATGAAGTCGGATAAATATTTCATATCCAACACCCACAGTCCATCTCAAGCCGTCTCTCTCCAAGATGTCTCCAGCGCTTGGATGAGAACTACAAAGTTTGCTCAGACACTACCCAACCCGTATTTCATTATTCATTCGTCTGCAAATTAATTACATGATTAATTGATTACCATTTCAGCCCATAAAACACTGTGGAAACATTCATTTCATTTGCACCTTCTTTTTTCTGCTATGTTCATTTATAATTTTATTAGTTATGATAAAATTTTTAAAAAATGAATTTATAATAACTTTTTTTTGTCTCACTTTTAAAAAAAACAACCATCCAAGACAGAGGAAAAGAAGCAAATATGTGATGCCAGCTGCAGGGAAGGTGATGCAGTGGTCAGAAAGTTCTCATGAAAGATCTCATGAAGACTTGAAACTTCCTTCAGGTGAACAGGAAGTCTGAAGGAAGGTGTCCAGGTGTTCCTGAACACCTGGACAGGTGTTCCTCTGCTCATTGGTGCAGGAGCTGACGTCATGAACGTATTGATGAACGTATGGATGAACGTATGGATGGTATTCACGCAGATCCGACCTGAGGAACCTGCTTCCTGTTATGTTTCATCGTTTATATAATCCAGTGTAGGAGCTTTACCCGGGTATAGGGGATCAATGCCCCACCCAATGGATCCAGCAAATGAAATATGCATTCAGGCTGGATGCTGTTGTTGTCGGGGGGGGACTTAGATTGAGGGGAGACATTTTAGCGAGGCGCCGGCGTAGGAAGAACAGCAGCGAGAGTTCAAGATGAAGCAGCAGCAGTTTGAGGAAAGTTCTGCTCCGCTCGGCTGAGGAGGATTCACAAAACTGTGGTGCTAGAGAGTCGATGTAAAGCGATGTAGAAACGTGTGTGTGTGTGTGTGTGTGTGTGTGTGTGTGTGTGTGTGTGTGTGTGTGTGTGTGTGTAGTGCAGTTTTCGTCTGCTTAGTTTCCGACTTTGCGGATCGTTCCTGCTCGGCTCCAAATCCATGACAAAAGAGTGGGAGACGGAGCCCCAAGGCAAATAATGACAAATTTAGAAAAACCAAACCAGATGCAAACAGGAAGTGGTTGGCAGGGAGTCGGTAGTGTGTGTGTGTGTGTGTGTGTGTGTGTGTGTGTGTGTGTGTGTGTGTGTGTGTGTGTGTGTGTGTGTGTGTGTGTGTGTGTGTGTGTGTGTGTGTGTGTGAGTAACAACACAACATGCTGCAGTGATCCGGGCAGCAGGCAGACATGGAGCTCAGGGGTTTAAATAGTGAGCAGTGCCCAAAAACAGGGGTCCAAATTACTTTGGCTCCGCCCCCACTCAGGTACCAAATCATCACACACTGGAAGACATTTTCTGGCCATCCCTCCATCCTTCACCGCTGAAGACCCGCCTTCTAACAAGGCTAACACCACCACCCGTCAGCAGGTCCAGCTGCAGGCCTGTGGAGTCCACATCACCCCCCCAGCCCCCCATCAGATCTCCACTCACCCCAAACAAGACCCCCACCGGGTCTGGGGACGGAGGCTGCAGGTAGTTGCGTTTGTTCTCGCTGATAAACCTGCTGGGGGGGGGGGGGGGCGACGTCCAGTCAGCTTTTACGCCTCACGCTGGAGACGACGGCTGATGGAACTGCTGGTACGGAGGTACAGAACGCCATCAGCCCCCAGCTGTGGAGGATGTGTGCATCAGCAGTTCCGGCGCTGCTAATGTGTTTCCCATTGAGACTAAGAGAGGCGAGACGAGGTGGGAGGTGCAGCTCAGCGCCCCCCCTCCCTCACTTCTTCTCATCACCTTGGATAAACAAGTGAAGCGGTGTTTCACATGGGATTCCATCCATCACATCGGATGTGATGGAATTCATTCCTGATTGGGGTTTTTTTAACCAATTTTAATAAAGTTGATTCTATTTTGAAGTGGAGGTGTTTTAAAGCCCCCCCATCCCACACACCCATCACATTAGACTGATAATTATTCCTGGTTTCCGCGGCTGCTTTGAAACTGCTGTTAATTTTAATAATAACAACAATAAGTTGCTTAACAAATAATGATTCATGTAATAACCATTAATCATTATTGACACTGATACATTATTAATGTCATAATCATTCATCGTTATTTTTGCTCGCAACCAGATTTGTCCTCAAACAATCAAATGATCAATTTTCATATTTATAAATGAAATATTTCTCGTCCCTATGAATCGAACACACGATTTCAGCTGCACCTTCATTTTTTGGAAGCGTTCTACATCAGTTTGAATTCCTCCGGGGGGGGGGGGGTCAGAGACTTTTACATTAGTTGGATATGACATGAAACAGGAAGCAGGAATCTACATATTGCTTCATAATGAAGAAGCCCTATTTGTGGTCATGCATTGATTATGATCTTACAGTTAATGCGTGACCTGCTGCTGATATAAGCCTGCTGAGTGTAAATCAAGAGGCGATCGGCTCACGGCTGGACCGACTGGCTTCCTAAATGTAGCTGATTAAATATTTAGAAGTCAGAGTGGGATTTGTAGTGCTGCCGAGTCAGAAACCAGGACCAGATACTTCCTGGTTTCCATGGACGTGATCCTGTTACACCGGCTGAGATATCTCGACCAATATCTGCTGAATCAGAGATCAATTCCTGTCAGGATATCAGTGAATCCCATGAAATGTGTGATAAGAGGCTCCACAACCAAAGAACCAACCCCCCCCCCCCCCAGCAGGAGCAGCAGATGTCCATGAGAACCAACAAACACCAAGACGTTCCATGTTGTCATTTAAAGCACACACGTGAAACTCACGGTCCGGGGGCACAATGTGGCCCTCCACATCATCTCATGTGGCCCGCAAAACCATGAAAGGTCAGTGTCTAAAAATAGATTTTAAAAAAGTTTTTAATTTTGTTTTAAAAAAGTATAAAATAATAAAACAATAAGTAGTAAAAAAATAATAATTTAAAAGTGTGCTTTCACCAAAACTACATTTCCCACAATGCACTAATTCAGCCCATTTTAAAACATTGTGAACAAGTTACATTAAGGAGTAGTTACATTTAGTTACATTACACTGAGTTACATTTAGTTACATTTATTAGTTACATTAAGGAGTAGTTACATTTAGTTACATTACACTGAGTTACATTTAGTTACATTTATTAGTTACATTAAGGAGTAGTTACATTTAGTTACATTACACTGAGTTACATTGAGTTACATGTATTAGTTCCATCTGGTCCTGTGAGGACAGCGTGATGCTGATGATGTGTCTCTCTATGTAGATGAGTTTGACCCCCCTGTTCGTTCATTAAATGAACTCTAAGAACACGATTTGTGCAGAAAGGTCAGATTTTAACATGACGACATGAAGCGTGTTCTCCAACACGGACACGATGTGTAACAGGTAACAGTCTGGGGGAGAACACCGTGATCACGTCCAGGTGTGCAGTAGGAGAGTCTTCTACACAGACCACGTCTGGTGATAATGGTGAGGTAATGGTTAACAAGGAGAACACTGTAATAGTGACTGGTTGGTGTTCAGAGTCAACACACACACACACACACACCTAAACCTGATTACATACATCAGTAGTTTCTCTCCGGGTTCCTCAGAGGACAGCTTAGTCATGGACTGTAACCGACCAATCAGAGATGGCGCCGGTGCGAGTCATGCTTGTCGGACCGAGTGATTGACAGCTGAGACTGCGGCAAGGTTAGCATGAGTGCACTGTGGATGTGTCATCGATGGTGTGTGTGTGTGTGTGTGTGTGTGTGTGTGTGTGTGTGTGTGTGTGTGTGTGTGTGTGTGTGTGTGTGTGTGTGTGTGTGTGTGTGTGTGTGTTTGTCAGGCCATCAACAACACAATCTTCTCACCATCAGGAAAAACATCATTACAAGCCTTCAAACCCACTCTTGTGTTTTTGTTGGGTTAGACGAGCGAACGGGGGTTAGAACCAACAACATTTCCTCACGGCTGGGGGGGATTAAGCCTGAATAATTAAATCGGCGGTGAGGACGTGAAGCATCCCGTCTTACGTGAGACGTTGCAACGACCGGTCAACATGAAATATGAAACACGAAATTTCGTTCCTGTTCTTTCTTTCTGCTGATGTCAGCAGAGACGGAAACTGAACGCTCACCAGCGAAGAACAAATTAGATAAGACGGCGCGGGAGCTAATTGTTGAGCAGGAAATACCTACTTAATGGCTATTTTGGCAGCCTGCCCTCTCATAAGACGACTAAAATGTCAGTTCGCCTGAAAGTTTCAGCCAATTTAGCTGAAGTGTCCGTGCAGCGCGGTCTCCCTGGGCTCCAGGTTTGTGCAGCTCTAAGCAGGACGAGCTGCTCTCTCTTTTGTTTTTCTTGCTGTTTCATTCTTTCTGGGCGCCTCATCATATTCTCACCGCTCCGTCCTCCATCTGAAGCTGTGCCTGCTGCCGGGTTATGAATTAGTGATGAGTTAATCCTGAGATGAATGCTTGGGCTTCACTGAGGACGCTGGTCAGTTCGACAGCCGGGTTGTGTGTTCCAACGTGTTCAGCGTGTGTGCACACGCGTGCCAACACGCACTGCGGGTTTCAGGCAAAGCGTTGCTGACGGATTGCGATCCACGTTCGGACCCACTGGGGGTTTTTTTTGGCATATGCAGGTGGGCTGAGGAGAAGCGTGGCCACCGGCCTGTCTGATGCGGCTAGCGTCCGCCGTGCGATGGCGTCCCTCATAACTTATTTAGACAGGAGTGAAGAACACAAATAAACTGGAGCCAAGGCAGTCAGAGACTACAACATCCTGCAGAGGGTAGGTCAGGGTAGTACCTGGCAAGTAGTACCTGACTAGTACATTGGTTTGACCTTTCAGGGTAGGTCAAAGTACAAGCAAACCTTGGTTTTCGAACACTTTAGACATCGAACAAACCGGAATTTGACCAAAAAATTCGGAATTTTTTTGCCTTAGAATTCGAACAAAATTTGGAAGTTGAACGCAAAACAAACGCCTTTTTCTAGCTGCCAAGGCGAGAAAAGGTGGGAAAAGTTAAGAGAAAACGTGGCGGTAATGTGCTTAATATTTTAGTTTACCGTATTCAATAACCTTTCTCTTAATTTGCGTTCCATTGCCTACGGTATGAGTTACGGTACGGTAAACTTCTGTCCAGAAGACGAGGGTAACTCGTACTGAGGCTAACCTGATTACATCCATGTTTTTCTTTCTTTCTTTCTCGTGTTTACTTCTTTCTTTTACATTTCTTTGATATGTTTCATTACTATACGATTTGATATATAAACGACATTATGAAATAACATGATGAAAAATGGTCTTTTTCTAGCGTCTTGGAACGGATTAAGACCATTTACATTATTTGTAATAGGAAAAACGTGTTTGGAATTTGAACAAATCGCTATTGGAACAGCCTTCAGGAACGGATTGTGGTCAGAAACCGAGGTTTGCCTGTACTAGCTTTGATCTATGGTCTTACTCACACTGGCCTTCTCCCTCGTCTTTCTATCTTATCCGGTTCCTGAGTGTAAAAAAATTTAAATTTGACCTTGACCTAGTTTTCTCGAGGTCAAGGTCATCATCTCATTTTTATCCCCTTTGCTGCCTGAGTCATGTGCTTTTTGTTACATCTTTCTCTCTGCAATGGTTGTGAAGATATTTGGTGGACATACCAACCAACCAACCAACCAACCAACCAACCAAACGCACAAATGAACGGGTGGACGGAAGGACGAACACACGAACACTGACAATTACAATACATCACCGCTTTGAAGCGGGATGTAATGAACAAGGGCTCAACGGTAAGAAAATAACATCAAGACAAGGCCAGCAGAAATGGCACACTAATATCAACTATTCATTTCAGTAACTAATTAAACATTAAATCGTTTTTCAAAGCGTAGCCCTGACTACCGCATCCACGGGGGAGGAGTGGGAGTCGCTTACAATCACAGATAGAACGCCAGAAACTGACTCAAATGTCAATGTAAAAATGTATTATTGGCGCCAATAACCGATCTCTGCTTCCTCTGTGGGAATGAACTCCAGTCTTTAATTTAATCCATAACTAATTACACATTCAAACCACAGGAAAGATGAAGGAGCGTGAAATGCCACTTTTACCTTTGTGTGCAGCAAAATGCCACAGAATTAATATGAATATGAAAACTAAATACACCTCAGGTGTAGCCTGTTTTGATCCACGGAGACAATATTTACACGTGAATCCACGTGAATCAACTTTATTAGCAGTATTCTCGTAACGTCACAACAACGATGATGATGTAACCAGGCCTCGGCCCAATGAGCGGCGGCGCCGAGCCGCTAACAGATAGCCTCAGGACTGTGGCCACGAGAAGAGATGAAGACGAGTCTACACTGTTCTTCAAACTCACACCAAAAGAGGGGGTTTTTTTCCCCATTTTCTAACAAGCAGCATTCAGCCCCAACTAAGACACTCATGTGACCCACCAGAGGCAATTTATCAGATTCCACTCAGCCGCTTCTGAAGCCACGGACCTTTGAAGCTTTCTGAAATTTCTCAACTGTGAACAATCTTTGTGCAAAAATCAGCGCTGTTCCCCCGTCGCTGCTGAAATCAGAGCATTTAAATAGTCTAATGGACAGATGTGATGTGACAGGCCCAGCATCAGGACCACTCACAATCAACAGATGTAATAACAATTAACGTCATAGAAAATTAATTGTGAGCCATCTTCCTCACCCTCCAGGTGCTCCGTCTCCAATACGGACATTTGGGGAGATATGTAATCAAGAGGATCGTAAATAAAGGCTTCGCTGGGCGGACGTGTCTCCACGGTTACGGCTTAAAACATAAAAACACTGAGGATCCACTGATGTGAAGTGTTTCATCTCTAAAGGATTCTTCTCTTCCTACAGTCTAAAGTCATGTCACGGCGAGTTCTGTGACGGGAGATCAGCAAAGTGTTTCCTTCCTCTACAAATGCACCAACCAATGGAACCATGTTTTAAGAAGTAGTCTACTTTCGGTTTCCCTGCCTTAAAAACTTTGAGACTATCTTATTGTTTGCAGACTGCAAACAATAAGATAGTTAAAATAAAATCAGATCTTGCTTGTAACTCAGAGAAGCGTATTTTTCCTCCCCCCTTGAGGCCAAAACATCATAATGTTGTTGCTTTTGTTTTTTTCTTAACCGCACCAATTATTTATCGGGAAGCGGGCAGTATTACATTTTCTTGTTGAGTCAGCGAACAGCACAAAGCCACAGCGTCGCTCCTATAATGACCTGGTTTTTTTAGGGCCCAACCAACTGAAAAGCTGCAGCTAATGTGGACGTTTGTGATCGCCTTTGTATTGAGAGTCCTCCTCGGCACACAACTCCTGCTGTAGACCCACGACCGACGGAGCATGGAGGTCAAGGTTTGTCCTTCAGCAACAGCTGGAAAGTCCCAGTGCTGAGCTGGATCTCCTGGATATTATCACTGGTGTTCAATAATCAATCCGTTTCTGGAGTGAATTTCTACAGTAGCCCAGAGGAGACAAATGAAGTCTCTTCCCTGTTGCAACCTGCAAACTCACCAGTAGGTGAACCTGGATCCTACAGATCTGCAAGTTTCTCCAAGTTTTTAGTCACATGAGAAAGTTTGCAGCGAGCCGTTTAATGCAGCTCTTGATCCAGAGCTTAGCAGAATATTCACTCTCCTTTAACACTTTCTTTGCTTTGGCACCAACTCCTGTGGAAACGGTGTTGTAGATGCCTTTAGACCTTTAGAGTAATCCCTAATTGTGTATTCCTGTACACTAGTTTCTGTGCAGCGAGTTTATCATAACATTTTTACCTGGAAACAGCTTTAAGGGCTACAACATCCACATTACAGTCCAGCCATTACATCCGTTTTCTTCTTCTTTAACGCCACCAAACATTACAGCCTTACAGTAATGAAATTTAAATCAAGAGCTCGGGCTGTGTCATTAACAGCGTGGTATGATCGGTCTGGTGTTGGGGTGGAACTAATACTGAACCGCTGGAACCCTGAAGAGCTCAGCAGCTGCTGGAGACGCAGAACCAGCCTCTAATTATCTGTGGGTTCAACGCAAGAGACCCATTTCACACCAACTGCTGAAAATAATGCAGCTGGCTCGCCGTGTGGAAGCACCTCCACGTTTTGAATTCAGACCGGGTGGTGCTGTCGGAGAGTCCAACTTTTAATACAATGCAGGAAGTGGAATTATTAGCCACCTTAAGGTGCTGCTATCACTTCCTGCACCAACTGATTTCCACAACCGTTGAGTGGACGGGTTTGTTTTTTTGTTTGTCCTATTAAATCTTCAGGCATGTAATGGTTTGTCCGCCGGGATCTCGCTGGAGGAGTTAATCGCTGACCGAGAGAAAGGATGAGCTGAGGTAGAACATGAGCGTCGCTATGTTGGTGCATTTTTATCGACGCTCCATGAGTGTGAGCGGTAGACGCCCAGCAGGTGGCTAAATGTTACTATAATGAGCGTTTGCACCTGTGTGCGCTAACACGGATGTTCCCCAACGATAATATAGACTTACAGCATTCTCGTCTCGTCACTCTGTATGTAAATAATGGTTCCGCTCGTCGAGGCGACTGCAGAGAGAGCTCCTGCTAATGTTAGCATCGTCGCCGGGACCATTTAATACCCTGCTAATGGCTTCGCTCCACGAGAGGCCATCAGAGCGCCGAGTCGGCCGCGCCGGAATCGTCATGCAAACACCATCCATCTCATTTGGGAGAAATGAGTAGACAAAATATAACACACAACCCACACGGAGACAAACACACACACACTTTATTTCCATCAGAGGACATGAATATACGGCAGTTGAGCTCCATTAGCTGTAAACATGTAGAATCATTCTGCTGAGCAGAAGGCGTCACTGCGGGGAGGCGGGGGGGGCAGCCAGCGATGTGGAGGTGTAACAGTTTGATGAAGAACATGTGTGCTTGTGTGTGTGTGTGTGCACGTGAGTCTAAACATGCGTGTGTTTCTGAGCATCCTCGTTTCCAGTCGACTCGGCACACGTGCGAGGCTCGTTATGGCCTCCAGAAACGTGGCTACCTCTGTGGGGGCGAAAAACTGCAAAGGTCCCATTAAGTGAGCCGGGCACCACAGCAGGCAGCCAAACATCTGTGACCTTTGTATGAAACAAACAAGGAAAGCTTTTAGAGAAAGAGTTAGAATTTACAGTCCACGCCACCCCCACCCCCCCAACACAGCAGACAAAGGTGAATCTAGCTGCAGAAGCTTGGACACGAGGGCTAGTGAGGCATTTCAACCAGGGAGAAGCCAAAGAAGGTCAGGAGAGAAGCTCCTCTACAACTTTTATTGGACAACACCAAATTATTTGGAAAGTATTCAGTGAAAACTAATTAGTTTCTGAAATGATGAAACCTGACTCCCCTTCTTTTCTTTTTTTTTCAATTTTTATTGACTTATTTTTTTAAACAAAAACACTAACAAGGACAAATGATTTTTAATTAAAATAAAACTGATTAAATAGTATCTTTTTTCAATTTTTATTGACTTGTTTTTGAAATAAAAACATCAACAAGGACAAAAATGTTAGTTATAAAAATAAAAACAATTACTTTTTTTAAACTTTATTTATTTTTAAACAAAAAACAACAAGGACAAAAAATTCTTTATAAATATAAAAGTAATTAATATTTTTAGTGTTTTTATTTACTTATTTAAAAAACAACAAAGACAAAACAAATTGTGATAAAAATAAAAATGATTAAATAAAATTTAAAAAATTCAATTTTTATTTACTGAAGTTTTAAACAAAAACATCAACAAGGACAAAAATATTAGTAATAAAAATAGTTGAATACTTTTTAAAAAAGTTATTTGCTTTTTAAACAAGAAAAAAGCAACAAGTACAAAAATATTAGTAATAAAAATAAAAATGATTAAGTTTTTTTCAATTTTTATTTACTTATTTTTTAAACAAAAAGATCAACATGGACAAAAATATTACTAATATTTTTTTTTTAATATTTTTTTTAACCTACAAACAAACAAACCAACAAGAACAAAAAAATAGTAGTAAAAATAATTACATACAATAAAATACAGAACAAAATATTCCCGGACATAACAATATGAACCACTTTTTTTTGTCTTTCTTTCTTCCCCAGTTACAGGTTTATGGGGGGGGGGGTACGCATTTGATCATTTAATTAACACCTAGATACTTTTTAACACAGTTCCATCTTCAGTTGGAGTCTTGCAGACATCTGTTCCATCTGGTAGACTAGTTTCAGTCTCTGGCTCCACTGAGTTATTGTTGGGGGTTTCTCATGCTTCCACTTCACAGTTATCATCTTAGCAGCTAATGACCCCTCCATGAGACGAACACGTCCCTGCAGCCTCCTCCCGTGGACGGATCAGTCTGCAGACACGAGGCTGAGCAGCTCCACTGTCTGCCAGATGGGAATGGGTTCAGACCCGCTTCAGCGCCTCCCTATTTCTGAGTTTTAAGGGGAACAGCAATTTGGGTAACACCCTCTGAGGAACACTGGAAGTTTGGCGAGTCAGCAGGCAACTTTTGGGCCAAATATAGACACCAGTGTGTGTGAAAATGAATTCTTCGTTGTCACTCCTTTGTTCTGTGGGACGGGGTCCTCTTGAAACCTGTGGCCTCATAACATTTACAATCAGCAAACGTGAATAAAACAAGTTATGTTTTGCTTTTATCGTTATTAAATTTATTAATATAAGAGTTGGAAGAACTCGTTCAAAAGTCGAGTCAAAGGAACCTGATTCTCTCGACGTCGGGGTTTTGTGTTTAAGAATGGATGAAAAGACAACACACACTTTGTTGTACCCATGTGTGTGTGTGTGTGTGTGTTGAGGGTGGGGTGATCAGGTGAAGGCATTTATTCCAAAGCATACGTGTGTCATCAAGTGTGCATGTGATGCGTGATTGGATGAGGTAAGCAATTTGTCTCAAGAACATTAGACAGTCAGTAATTTGGACTGATTTCAAGTATGAGCCATTTAGTGCCAATCAATTCAGCTGAGAGCTTTCCACCTCCAGTGTATGTGTGTGTGTGTGTGTGTGTGTGTGTGTGTGTGTGTGTGTGTGTGTGTGTGTGTGTGTGTGTGTGTGTGTGTGTGTGTGTGTGTGAGAGAGAGAGAGAGAGAGAGAAGGAGAAATTGCAATTGCAATTGCATGTCATTACGCCTCTACGAATGTAACTGTCCTTAAATAAATGGTCTAATGTGATTCTGGGGCTCCTGTTAATTCACTGTTCAGATTTTATGTAAATGAAAAAGCCGCGCTGATGATTCTCATCCCATCTTTTCCATTAATCGATGGAGGCAGTTAACTCTAGAATTACTTGACAAAACATCTTCTTCTTCTTTTTGCACACTCTGCTTTTTTTTTTCTCCATAACCGGATCTGCAGGATGTTTTCAGACTGGTGTTCAGACACAAGCTTTGGTTCTGGATCGGTGGGTTCTGAGGTACGAGATTAAAGTGATGTTCAGTTCAACGTCTTCTTCACCACTGATGGTCATCATTAACCCCTGAACAGAAAACAGACGTGTGGTCAGGGAAAATACCAACGACCAACCAACTAAACAACCAACTGCTAACCAACCAAATAACACCACCTCTGGTGGAGGGACAAGAATAACTGCAGTGTGCAGAGGCAGGATCTCTCAGGTTCTGATAGAACTCACAGCTCCGTTACGTCTGAAACTGATGCAGATATTTTACCAACTCTTACTCTAAAAACAAATATGTACACGTAAACCTGAGTTACGTCGGGTTTAAAAAAATGCACTGAAAAATAAAAATCAAGTCATGTTACTCCACTTTACATCTGTCTGACACAAGTATTGGAAAAGTAAAAGCATGAGTAAACCATTAAAGATATCATGTTACTGTACAATAAATCAGAATAAAAACATATACAATGCAAAATAAAAAATAAAATAAATAAACAAATAAAATAAATAAATAAATAATAATAAATTAACAATAATAAATAATAATAATAATAATAATAATAAATAAAACAATTGAAAAAATGTGCCCTTGCTACTGGCGGTTAATGTGTTCCAGGAATTCCGCAATATCGCGATGATCTATTTATCTTATTATTTAGGGTAATTTCAACATTTCTGAACCCCCCCCCCCTCTACTGATACTAAACCACCTTCTATCTGTATTACCTTTAAAACACTCTGATAGACTGTTTAAAGCGCTTTTATGTTTCACGGAAGTCCGAAACTCACAGAACCTAGCCCACTTCAGGATGATGTCAGCCAATAGAATGCGAGTACAGTATCACGTGACTGCCTACTAAAAATCCATGATGAGGTGAAGTCGCAATCGTTGATGCGTGAATGCGTGATGGATTACTATGTTATTAGCCCGTAGCAACCCCCGTGACCCACAATGACAAAGAAGATTCTGAAGACCAGAATAAAAAATAAAATTTAATTAAAATAGATTCATATTAACCAAATATTATTAAAATACATTCATTAATAAAGTTCAGTACAAAACTGGGATTGGTTACCTACAGTTTAGCCTGGAGGCTAACTGAGTCACGTACCCCTACTTTGGACTTACATGGGTCTCCTTTAACGGATTGATGACTGAAGCTGATGTTTACTTGTATTTTTTTATTTTATTTACTAAATTCTTTTCGTGCTCATTTTCAAATTGTTCTTCTTCTGCTTCTTCCACCAAACAACAATTCTACGTTTTCTGACTTCCTGCTTCTACGTCTGCATTCCACTCAGAGCCGACAAACACCAGCTGTTTAAAATAAAATAATAAAAAACTGGAGCGAAAAATCCCCCGTTTGACATCTGAGTCCACTGACGTGAAGGTTTCTCCTGCCAGCTGTTCTCCATGCTACAGGTGCAGACGGACGGAGCTCCTGGAGGCTCGTGATGAAGAGCTGGAGGTGGAGCTTCCACACGCGTGTCCAATCCAGCGTGTCCAGCGTGATATCCATCCGATTGGCTCATGCTGCAGGTGATAAATACGTCCATCACTGTTTGATGGAGGGACACCGTCGCCCCCATCAGGTGTGTGGTATTCAGGGGTATCTCTGCCTGGTGAGGAGAACTAATTTTACGGTCTAGTTGTTCACCGGGTTCCTTCAATTATTCAGGGGTCGTGGGGCGGGAGGTCGCCTCCGTGCCAGGAAGGAACTTCTCTGGTGCTTTAATCGTGTAGATCTGGACGTATTTTCCTCGTGTCATCACCTGCAACAACTTGATAAATACGACACACAAAGGTCAGCCGTGGACACGGCTCTGCAGAGCTTCAGACGTGAACTAGAGGATAACTGTTTGTCGTCTTTGTTTGCTCTAAAGCAGACAAATCCTCATTTAAACTGATAATCTAATTATCCCAACACATTTCCTGCCTATCTGAGCACATCTCCTCCAACCAAACTTTGCAAAAAAAAAAAAAAAAAGTATTAAAAATAAATCAATGGGACCTTCTGTTGCTCCGTGTCACATGTTCCTCCATCGCCGTGAGCGACGTCCCTGCAGTTTTTGGAAGATCCCACTCACAGTTCTGCTGCCATGACGACCGAAACACTAAATTTTCAGAGCCTATAATAATCCCCAAAAAAACTGGAGGTTTGCTTGAATGTAAGTCTGGGTTTGCATCGTTTAAGTGAAAGCGTGCGTCTTTACCTGAGTGGGATGGGATGGAGGGGCCGGATGTTTGTGTTCCTGAAGGGATTTGTTGGCTCCAACAGCAGAGCCGTGTGAAGATCCGCTGATGAAAGACAAACATATTGTTTTCTCAGGAGTTTATGTCGAATAGAAGAGAGATTAAAGGTCTTAAATTCATCAAGTGGAGCTGCTGGATGAATCCAAACAGCCTCCGCTGGGTGAATATAGAGGTCGTTGTGTTCCTAAGACGGGTAATAATGGCCTGTTGTGTTCGCTGTTTGTGCTTCTCCACATGCAAAGTGAAGCGGAGTAAACACAAAGAATAACAGCAGATAGGGACGCAAACGCCGCTCGCGTCCGCCAATGGAGAGATTAGCTCTTTAGATGCTTCAGTATTTAAGTCTATCGACGACACACGGTCCACCGAGCTGTTTCTATCAACGTTTAAAATCTCCAGTCTGGAAACATTTGCTTTATTTCCTTTTGTTTCTGTTTGTTTACCAGCCTCTGATTCCACACACGCCAAGTTAATAATTTAACGTGTGTTAAACCGTTTCATTCTCAGAAATCAATGTTAAATTTGTGTATTTTAGCTCCAAACCCAGTGAAAACCTCCCGTATTAGCGGATTTACTTGTTAACAACAGACGGAAGCCTTAAGCCGCGTCTCGTAGCAGCCGGCCCACGCCAACGCCACGCCGGCTAACACACAACGCTAACATGTGTTTAAGCTCACAGGAAGTCCCCCCCTCCGGCCCCCCCCAATCCTCCATGGCCTTCGGCTCCACGCTCCCAAAAATATCTTCTTTAATCCTGTCACTCAGTATGTTAGCGTGTTAGCGAGTTAGCGTGGCCCATAAACCTCAATAACATTACTGTCACCAGAGACGGGTTTGGCAACTCGCATTTACACACCATGACAGTTCACACACACACACACACACACACACACACACACACACACACACACACACACACACACACACACACACACACACCAAACATGTAAAACTAATTGTCCAGTGAACTTCAGTAAGACTTTCTTGCATGGAATCATGTGACTAACCAGCTGTCCCAGTAACAGCTGTGGGGGGTCATCAGTAGGCGGGCCAGGGTCCAAACCAGACGCTCCTCACCCAGATCAGACAGGTGGTCATCAGCTCGAGTCTCATCTCACCTGGTAGTTACCTGTACCTGTGTTCAAACACCCCTGTCCTGGGGGGGTAACTGGATGCATGGAGGTACAGGTGCATGGAGGCACAGGTACATAGACGTACAGGTGGGTAGAGGTACAGGTGCATGGAGGCACAGGTGACATTCACCAGGTGTCCTGAACCCTGTCATTCATGAACCATGAATTGTTCTATACGTCTCTGCTAACAGACTAGTAATGCACTAGTGACAGACTAGTGATAGAGTACTAATGCACTAGTGACAGACTAGTAATGCACTAGTAACAGAGTACTAATGCACTAGTGACAGACTAGTAATGCACTAGTAATAGAGTACTAATGTACTAGTGACAGACTAGTAATGCACTAGTAATAGAGTACTAATGCACTAGTGACAGACTAGTAATGCACTAGTAACAGAGTACTAATGCACTAGTGACAGACTAGTAATGCACTAGTAATAGAGTACTAATGCACTAGTGACAGACTAGTAATGCACTAGTAACAGAGTACTAATGCACTAGTAACAGACTAGTAATGCACTAGTAATAGAGTACTAATGCACTAGTAACAGACTAGTAATGCACTAGTAATAGAGTACTAATGCACTAGTAACAGACTAGTAATGCACTAGTAACAGAGTACTAATGCACTAGTGACAGACTAGTAATGCACTAGTAATAGAGTACTAATGCACTAGTGACAGACTAGTAATAGAGTACTAATGCACTAGTAACAGACTCCAGTTGTTTGATGATCAGAAACACTCTAATCTGCTTTGAAAAACCAATTAAAATGTTCCACAATTACAACCATTATTCCCTCAACTGTCTGTCAGATGCAAAAAAAATACAACTGAAAAAGCATTTCTAATAACCAGCATGAAAAGAGTCTAATGTTTAACATGTAGAGGATCTAATGTTTAACATGTAGTGGATCTAATGTTTAACATGTAGAGGATCTAATGTTTAACATGTAGAGGATCTAATGTTTAACATGTAGAGGATCTAATGTTTAACATGTAGAGGATCTAATGTTTAACATGTAGAGGATCTAATGTTTAACATGTAGAGGATCTAATGTTTAACATGTAGAGGATCTAATGTTTAACATGTAGAGGATCTAATGTTTAACATGTAGAGGATCTAATGTTTAACATGTAGAGGATCTAATGTTTAACATGTAGAGGATCTAATGTTTAACATGTAGAGGATCTAATGTTTTATCACTCAGATGATTTATTGTCTTAATCACACAATTTTGAACCTATTGATTTAGTACAGGTTCTATTGTTTTCCAGTGTCTTTATCAAAAGATCATCTTGGTTAATTAATGATGTGTTCATATGTGTTCAATATGCATAAACATCCATTATAGATGTCGAACAGTAGGAACCAAACTATATTTGTATGAGAGCTGAAGAACAAGCAGATAAAACCAATGCAGGGTGCAGGTGGAACAGCCCCCCATAGCGACCCCTGGAGGAAGTGACCGACATTACACCCCAACATAACAGGAGGGGATTGATGGTGAAGCCCCCTAAATGTTTTAGAGCTCGTCCACTGAACAGTGTGTGTGTGTGTGTGTGTGTGTGTGTGTGTGTGTGTGTGTGTGTGTGTGTGTGTGTGTGTGTGTGTGTGTGTGTGTGTGTGGGTTTTGAATTCTTAGCTTGCTTGTGTTTGGTTTTATTTTTTAGTTGCATAAGAGAAGAAACAACCCAGTCAGCTCCTCACTGACACAGCCCACATTTGTGTCGACATTTGTTGACTTTATAAGCATTAAATATTCTATGAAACACGCCTTTCAGCTTCTTGAGTGCTTTTAATGCTGCAAAAAACACCCAAGGATGTAGGATCACGGGAATAGAGCGCGTAGCAGCGGGTGACCTTCAGCAGCATCATGTGGAACAAAGAGACTTTCTCCGAATGCTCTCGTCTCCAACGACGCTGCGTTCAAACGTAACAGGCTGCAGGGCCCGTCGATGGCGCCGAACACCTGAACGCATCAGCATCTGGGCGACTCTTCACCACAAAAAATTAGCTGGAAGTGTAGCTCGTTGTGCGAGCCAACCGCTGACGTTTTGCCGGCGTCATTGTTCCCGCCTCCAGGACGCCGCGGCCACGTTAATAAGGTTTGTGATGATGAATACTCCCCACGCCTCTGCATCCGGCGCCCAATGACCAAAGGCTGCTAGTTGACCCATTTACTCAGTCTGCTTCTGATCTGGTTCGTACACCCCCATGCACCGCCAACACCCCCATGCACCCCAATACACCCCCCAACTCACAACGTCCATTAGCCTCATGGCGTAGACGCCAAGAATCAGGTGTTTAGATTGACAGGTTCTACAAATAAACATAAAGTGCACAGCAGGGATTGATAGAAACAGGTGTGTGTGTGTGTGTGTGTGTGTGTGTGTGTGTGTGTGTGTGTGTGTGTGTGTGTGTGTGTGTGTGTGTGTGTGTGTGTGTGTGTGTGTGTGTGTGTGTGTGTGTGTGTGTGTGTGTGTGTGTGTGTGTGTGTGGTGGTCAGGTGGTCAGATGTATGGTCACGTCTGAGAGGAAGACTGATGAGGGAGATATTCCGTCTCCACCCTCCGGGCTTCTGTGTGTTGTGGACATCCTTTGCAGCCGTGTGTGTGTGTGTGTGTGTGTGTGTGTGTGTGTGTGTGTGTGTGTGTGTGTGTGTGTGTGTGTGTGTGTGTGTGTGTGTGTGTGTGTTTGAACCGGTCCAAGCAGGTGGTGAGGTACCATCCTAATACCGTAGCATGGCAGATGGCAGATCACAACCACCTGCCCTCCCTTTAGACCTCCAGGACAGACCCTCACATTACCTCACCACCATCACACACACACACACACACACACACACACACACACACACACACACACACACACACACACACACACACACACACACACACACACACACACACACACACACACACAGACACACACACACACATTCAGAGCTGCTGTGTTCCAACACAGACATTTCTTTCTCTGTGTGGAAGGAACAGGAAGCAGCACATTCGAGGCAGTGGGACATTCCAGTCCTCCCATCCCGGGTCTCTGACATTCTGCTGACTCGGGTCTTCATTCAGATCTTCACCGGTTATTGGATTACAGCTGATATGTGGATTAGGACTCGGGACAATGGTCTACTTTGTCTTTTAAAGGTTAAATGAATTTTCTTGCTTATTTGCATTCTGTCCTTCCTGTTTTGATTAGAACAATTCAGGAAAACTCACAAAGTCGCTAAGAATGCAGGATATTCACTTTACAACTAGGATGTGTAGATTTACACCCTGAACCACCCCCACGTTCTGGAAACCGACATAGTTTGAGTTGTTCTTTTGCTGGGAAAAATAAAATCTTTAAAAATGTCCTTGCAATGTTATAAAAATGAAAATGAATTCCTGGAGCTGCCGTGTGATCTGGATCGGCACCAACGGTTTTATGGGTTCTCTCCCGACCCGCGCCCCCCATCCTTCAAAGGAGTTTCATTGAAATCCATTTAATAAATTTGGAGTAATCCCGCTGGCAAACAACCAACCAATCAATGGATGGACATGGGTGAAGACACAACCCCCTTGGCAGAGGTAAATATTCATTAGCAGCTCTCCTAATGAACGGCCGATCCGCTGTTTGTCTGGAATCATCCAGTTAAAAGGCTTCCTCTGATCAATCTGACCTTTGAAAGCCCAGTGTTCATCTTTTGGATCCAATATGTTCTATAATTACGCTCATATGATTCTATGCTAATTTAGCAGCTCTTGTGATGAATTTCCTTTTAAATTTCCCTGTGAGTTACTGCATGAATTAAACATTTGTGCCTCTGAGGAAGTTTATGATGAAACGGATATTTTTAGCCATGCTAGAAAAATAATAGGGTGGCACTGCCCATCTATCAGTCCACACATTTCTGGTTTTTTAAAGTGGACTAAAGGAAAGACTTGCATCAAGTTTTCACCAAAGTTTGAGCTGAAAAAAAATACAAAAAACTCAAAAATTAAACTGAACTTGGTGAGAAAAAGACCTGAGAGACTGACACAAGGAAGACAGGAGGGATTTATAGACGAGGTAAGGGTGCACAGGTGCGACCAATCAGGGGCGGAGTCAACATTCACAGCAGAGGGAAATCACACAAAAGCAGGAAGTTGACAGAGAAGTACCAAAATAAAACAGGAAGTACCCTTATACCCTTATAAAATAAATGATTTAGGTAAAACAGAAGGCGCCGTATGAGAAGCATCCATCTACAACACCTGCTCCGTTCCCTCCGTGCGTCAGCTGTATCTCCTGTCACTTTACCTTTACCATCCTACGCGCTGAAGGTAGAGGTACGATCTGAAGCCGGAATCCAGGCCGGGTCGGGTTCAAAATGTCAATAATTATGTTCGGGTCGGTTCGGGTCGGGCTGGATTTTTTTTTAGGCCCGATCTTACCTCTAATGTAGATAGGGGTCACATGCATGAGGTCACAGCGGTTTTCGTCACAGGGACACGCCCCCCTGGATAGAAAAAGTTGCGGATACAGCGTCCACTCGATAACGCAGACCCAGCGTTTTCAAAAAGTAGCGTTTTCGTCCCGGATGTCTGAGTTGTCGTGTGGACGGAAGGCTTAAACGCAACAAAATAGATGCAGTTTCAAAAAGATCCGGCACCGTGTGGACGGGGCCCTAAAGATGTCAGGTGACGATCACCATGACGATCGATGGAGCCCCATCCAGCAGTCCAACAGGCTAACAGGACGGAAACCAGACAGGCAAACGTGAGCAGCCATTAGTAGGAAGTGCTTTTATTTGTTAGAGACCGCCAGGGGCTTCTGGGTCGGGTGTGAATGCTGGAACGTTTCTGTCATGGAGGGTCCAACGGGGCAGATTCCTCCTGACATCAGTTCATCAGAACAGAAAAGTTTTCCCTTTTTATTTGTGAACATATTCCGTGGTGGAAATGACGGCGGTGCAAACAGATCCATAGAGGCGCCGGCTCACCGGTCGATGATGTTATAACACATAAGCACACATTTTCCCTTCAGACGGAATACAATTCCTTTTCATGTTTCAGGAGCGTTTTCTGCTTCCAAGCGAGACGCCGACCCATTCATATTTCACCGCTCGGTTCGGGCGTAACAAGCCAAGCAAAACCACTTTAGCGCAGCTCATTTTACAGAGACTATATGCAGGACCGCGTGAGAGAACAGAGGAGAGAGAAACAGGCTCCATTTCAAGCCTGGCTGCTGTCGGCCCGATGATATGATTGTCTGCATGGATGTGGGCCGACACGGTTACACGGTGAAACTAAAGCAGCTGCAGTTTTCCTTCACAACGGATCCACGGAACGCCTGACGCTCACCGGAGCGTTGAGAATGCCGACGCAAACGGACACTACGTTAATTATTCACGCCGGTTAAACGAACGTCTCGTGTTGCTACGGCTGTTCTGAGAAGTTACAATACAGATAAATCATTTCACGACAAAATATCAAAGCAAAGGAAATAGATACATTTTTATTCTTATTCTTTAATTAAAAACATGAAAAGCAACACAGAAGACAAAAGTCAAAGCAGATTAACTTCAATGAAACCTCATGTTTTAACGCTCCACTCCAGAAACGGACAAAAGGAGCAGCGAACCTTTGATGAATGTATTACTGATCACATGTTTCTGTCTCTGGTGGTGAAGTTTTTATATCTAAAGCTTCTTTATCGCCTCAGAGTCATTCGTTAGCAAGAATTCGTAATGAGAGGTTTTATATCACATGCTGTCTGAAGCAGCAACATTGATCACTTTGCTCTCTATCTGTGTCTTCATTTGGAATTATGATCACGCATACGTTTCATTCTTCACACTGACATATATACAGTGTTTTCTGCATTATAAGGCGCACCTAAAAGCCTTTAATCTCATCAAAAACAGACAGTGCACTTTATAATCCAGTGTGCTTTATAATCCAGAGCGGTTTATAATCCAGTTCACTTTATATATGGAAACATAGAAAATGCCGTTCATTGAAGGTGTGCCTTTAAAATCCAGTGCACCTTATCCAGTGCGCTTTATAATCCAGTGGGTTTATAATCCAGTGGGTTTTATAATACAGTGCACTTTATGATCTTGTGTGCTTTATAATCCAGTGCGCTTTATAATCCAGTGGGATTTATAATCCAGTGGGCTTTATGATCCAGTGCGCCTTACTATATATAGAAACATTTTTAAAACTGTCGTTCACTGAAGATGCACCTTTCAATCCCATGCACCTAATAATCCAGTGTGCTTTATAATCTAGTGTGCCTTTCATATGGAAACTTTTTTTAAAATGTTGTTCATTGAAGGTGCACCTTTTAATCCTGTGCGCTTCATAATCCAGTGCCCGTGATACATGAAAGCATTTTATAATATGTCGTTCATTGGAGGTGTGCCTTATAATCCAGTGCGCCTTATAGTGCAGAAAATACTGCACCTGTAAAACACATGTTGCATCATTTGGAGCACAATGACCGGAGTCACACCTGTGAGGGCCCACAGGTGTGACGGGTCGGCCCCAGACGGACCTATTTGTTCACCCACGTCCCTCAAATGTTCTGAGATTGACCCCAATCTTTAGTTTTAATCTGTCGGGCTCACACAGGATGAATTCCGCCAAGCAGGTCTGAGGTGTGTGTGTGTGTGTGTGTGTGTGTGTGTGTGTGTGTGTGTGTGTGTGTGTGTGTGTGTGTGTGTGTGTGTGTGTGTGTGTGCTGATGCTGCAGGTGGGCGCGTCGGGCCGCTTTAATATTCTGCTCCGTGTTCTTGTGTGACTGCTTGTATGCAAATACAGCCTTTTTATATAAATTCTGACTGTAATGTATGGAGATGCAGCGCAGCAGCGTTTGAAAGCGCTTTTAAAGCAGGGCTCCCTGAGGATCTCTACGAGTGTAAATGTGTGAGTTCACATTCTTGTGTATGTGTGTGTGTGTGTGTGTGTGTGTGTGTGTGTGTGTGTGTGTGTGTGTGTGTGTGTGTGTGTGTGTGTGTGTGTGTGTGTGTGTGTGTGTGTGTGTGTGTGTGTGTGTGTGTGTGTGTGTGTGTGTGTGTGTTTGTAGCGCGACGAGCCCAGGGACATCAGCAATGCCACCGCCGTCCCAGTTTCTCACATTCCTCTTAAAAAACATGTTGATTCAGACAAACCTCCTCTTCCTCCTCTCTTCCTCTCATCCACCACACTCCTCCTCCTGGGATGGACTGGGGGAGACGTTCAACACCCACAGCCGGCGTGTTTGATTTTCCAATCCCCTGCTCTTTTTTTATTTTTTATTTTTTTTCGCTTACTTTCACGATTCCAAATCATCTCTTTCCCAGCTGACTCCCACCAGATACCATGAGGAAGGTTGTCAATATGAAAACTGCTGGAGCAAGCCTGTTTCCTGTGTGTTATTTAAACTAGTCATCTGCACAGCAAATGTACCCTCCCCAGGGGGAACGGCGGGCGTATCAATACAGGATGGGGGCCATCAAAAAGGCCCACATCTTCCTCCTGACAGTAACTGGAGCTGCTGCTGCTTCTGCAGGAGAGTCTTCCTCAAATGATCCAGGATGGAATTATAACGTCTGTCAGGGGGGGCCCTACACGGCCCCAAGAGTTCCATTTTAAACCAAGAAAAATAAAATGGAACCAATAAACATATGAAAAAAATTTGTTCCCATGAAGAAATCCAACCAATCCTGTTTTCTCTCTGATAAATTTAATGCCATGCACGCCCATTAATTAACCCAGACCGATCAATAATGTAAAATAATGTTCACAATAATAGAAGAAATTTAAAAAAAAAAAAAAATTCATCTGCAAACACATGGTGAAATAAATTTTTAAAATGGAATTCAAAATAAAAATACTAGTTCAAAGAAAATAGGATGAGGGTCTTTATATTTTTATCAATTTATTATTGTTTGATTGATTGATTATTGATTATTTTTATTATTATTAATTGTTTTATTTCTTTATTTTTTTAATTAAATTTTATTTATTTCATTGTTTATTTATGATGTATTGATAATTTATTGATTGATTTATTGATTATAATAATGTATGTATATATATTTTTTTGATTGGTTTGTTCTTCTGTTTTTAATTCATTAAACTTTTTGGGACACAATCGTGAAACATCAGCAACTATCAAACACATGAAGCTCCAGTCGTCTCCGGTCACGTCTCCAGACGCACGAGGACATAAAAACGTTTCTGTGTCTCTTTCTCGGTGTTTTAAAGTTCCCAGCATTGATAACTCCCAGCATGCATTGCAGGTAGTTTGGCTGTTTTGTCAAACAGAAGCAACAGAATCATTTTTTCATCGGGGCGATCGCTGGGAGAGTTAAGAACCTCCGTCTGAACTCACTGCGAGCCTCACCATCGATCTGTCTGTGTGTGTGTGTGTGTGTGTGTGTGTGTGTGTGTGTGTGTGTGTGTGTGTGTGTGTGTGTGTGCGTGCGTGCGTGCATGCGTGTGTGTGTGTGTGTGATGAGTCACAGCTCAAAGATAGCCAACAAAGTTACCTCAGGCTTTAGTCATGGTGGGTTCCTCTCTAACGTTGGTGCGCATTTACAGTTTGGTGTTTATGTGTGTGTGTGTGTGTGTGTGTGTGTGTGTGTGTGTGTGTGTGTGTGTGTGTGTGTGTGTGTGTGTGTGTGTGTGTGTGTGTGTGTGTGTGTGTGTGTGTGTGTGTGTGTTCCTTCTGGCACAGCAGCAGATTGCTGAGCAGACAAATGCGTCCATCAGACGGTAGACTCCAGCCTTCAACGCTGACTAATCGACACGACGGAGTGAATTGTGTGTGCACGTTCATGTGTGTGTGTGTGTGTGTGTGTGTGTGTGTGTGTGTGTGTGTGTGTGTTTGGGGGGGGGGCAACAAGGGCAGGAACGGAACAAAATTAGAGTTGCGAGTGCTGCAGAGAGGTGAGGTGAAGGGCTCGGTGAACAGGAAGGGAGGAACACGCAGAGACAAAGAGAATATCCTGAGCTGATGGAGCGATAGAGGAACAGTAATGGAGGAGAGGAAGACGTGAAGGTCTGACAAGACGGAGAGGAAATGACCGCGTGGAGAGAGGTTCAGAAGCAGGGGGTGACAGGTGGGGCGGGAGGGAGGACAGGAAATGAAGAATTGAAGACTAACAGGAGGAGAGAGACGATCAGGTGTGTTCAGGTGTGTGCAGGCACGACCTCACAACTCCATCAGTGTGAAAATTATTCTTGATGCTCTTCTTGGAGCAGAACTCGTCCACTCTGGACCACTCTTCCTGGAGAGGCTCTTCAGACGCTCGCTGGAGGACATCAGAGTCATCCACACGCTGAGAGGAGTCGACAGAAACACACGATTCCTCCTCCAGAAATCACCGCCGCAGAACAGACTGAGAGCAGACGTGATGGTTGTACCGTTCATCTGGGCTACATGTGTCGAAATCAAGGCCCGGGGGCCAAATGTGGCCCTCCACATCATCTCACGTGGCCCGCAACAGCATTAAAGGTCAGAATGTCTAAAAATAAATACAGTGGTACCTCTACTTACAAAATTAATTGGTTCCGGAAGAAATTACCTAAGTAGAAAATGTCGTAAGTAGAGACGCGTTTTCCATGCAAATGCCCTAATCCGTTCCAAGCCCCCCAAAATTCAGACGTAAATGTTTTATAAAGCATAAAAATGCATCATAACATGTAACAAATACATGTTACAATTAGATTATTACACAATAAAGAGAGTTGTGTATAACGTAAAAAACAAAGAGTAAAGAATAATAATGACGGTCATTTACCTTTTAACTGCTGTCCTCATTGTTTTTTGCCCTCTTTGGTTCATGCCCTCTTGCCCCCCCATGAACAACAGAGTGAATTCCAGTCCTCCTTCTGAACTTCTCCCACCACCCACACGACGCCTTAAACTCCTTAAACTTCCTTTAGTTTTAATAACGTGGTGATTGTAGATGCATTACGGCCATATTCTTTGGTGAGATCAACCAAACGCATCCCTTTTTCATGCTTTTCTATCATCTCTTGATTTGTTTGTACGGACAAAAAAACTCTTTTCTTCGTCTTTTCTTTCCCTCTTTTCTCCGTCATTTTCTTGGGGTCCAAAGTGAATACTCTAAAAGTTAATATATATTTACGTAAAACTATAAGAACACCTCAGGGGTCGAGGACCGAATGACGAGGACGCTGCATAGACACCTATCTAGCTCCACACAGAGGTCCCTCTGAGCCAATGGGATGCCAGGATGCTAGGTAATAGCCAATGGCTGAGCAGCTATGAGAATGTTGTGTTCAGGAACCTGTGGGAGCTGAGAGTATCAGCCCATACTGTATTTTTACCTTTCGTAAGTCAAAATTTCTTTCGTAACTAGAGGCAATATTTTCCTGATGAGAATTTTCGTAAGTAGAAAATTTCGTAAGTAGAGACATTCGTAAGTAGAGGTACCACTGTCAAAGTGTGCTTTGACCAAAAACTACATTTCCCACAAGGCAGTAGTTCAGCCCATTTTAACTATGACAACAAAAAAAGTTCTGTGGGTTTAATAACCTGAGAAATTTAAAGGATTTATGTTACAACAGAGAAACAAACATATTTTTTCAAGTTACAAACTGAAATGTTTGTAACTTGAAAAAGTAATAAATTCAATTATTTAACATTAAGGAGTAGTTACATTTATGTTACATTACATTGAGTTACATTTAGTTACATGTATTAGTTACATTAAGGAGTAGTTACATTTAGTTACATTACACTGAGTTACATTTAGTTACATTTATTAGTTACATTAAGGAGTAGTTACATTTAGTTACATTACATTGAGTTACATTTAGTTACATTTATTAGTTACATTAAGGAGTAGTTACATTTAGTTACATTACACTGAGTTACATTTAGTTACATTTATTAGTTACATCTGGCCCTTTGAGGACAGCGTTATGCTGATGATGTGGCCCTCTATGTAGAGGAGTTTGACCCCCCCGATCTAACACCTGACATGTGTTCTAACCTGAATGACTCCAGTCATTGTCCAGACACCCTGCAGGGCAGCAAAGGCTACAAGCTACTACTGGTCAGTTTTTTTTACTTCCTGTCATGTGACAATAGCTGCCCAATAACAGTTTGAGGTTTACAGATGAGAAAGGATGAGAAACGACAGGAGAGAGGAGGGTTTCTGGAGGCAGGATTCCCTTCCAGCCGCCCTCCGAAGTGCAGTATTGGATTTCTACACGCTCACTTCATAATGAATGTTGTTGGAATTGACAAAAAGAGTAAAGAGAATTGAGTTTTCTATCGTACTTATGGGTATAAAATGTTCTTAAGTGTGTGGGGCGGTTCATCCCATCGATGGACAGGATGGAAACCAGCCAAAGGAACAAACCTATTGATATTCCTCTGATTCATACCGGAGTGAAGTTCTGATGTGTGTGTGTGTGTGTGTGTGTGTGTGTGTGTGTGTGTGTGTGTGTGTGTGTGTGTGTGTGTGTGTGTGTGTGTGTGTGTGTGTGTATGTGTGTGTGTGTATGTGTGTATGTGTGTGTGTGTGTGTGTGCGTGTTTACCTTTGGAACATTCATCTGACCACGAATTACCACGTCTCCGTTCAAGCTGGCTCCTTTTCCTGCTGCACCTTTAATCACTTGTGAGGAAGAGGAACAACAACAATGATGATGATGATGATGATGATGGTGTCACATGATAATCACGATGAAGATGTTAATGACCAGTTTAAAGAATCAGAAACAGTTGATTCTGTGAATGTTCTGGGTTTCTGACACTCAGACACGATGAGTGGAATGAAGATGAAACGAGGAGACGATGAAAGGGGAGGGGGTGTCGGCTGAGGGGTCCAGGGCCTTGGGCCTGAGGTCTGGGGCCCCCAGCCTAGTTTTACAGACATTGTTAATTCTGCAAAGTCGCATTTTCCCGTGTAGCTTGTTAAACGCTTCACTGAAGCACATTTATGTGTGTCAAAGGAATACTACTGTTAGCACACACACACACACACACACACACACACACACACACACACACACACACACACACACACACACACACACACACACACACACACACAACAGCATCTTTACTCAGTGGTCCTGAATCAGCACGAAGCCCCTTGCAGACGTTCCCACCGAGGGTAAAATATTGTTTCTACGGTTTTATATCTTCAGAAGCAGACACACACACACACACACACACACACACACTAACACACACACACACACACACACACACACACACACACACACACACACACACACACACACACACACACACACACACCCATGCATGAAAAATAAACACGCAGTGTGTTTTTTTTACTCTTGAGGACACAGAATGGAGCAGTTCTGTCCTTTGAGGCTCGCCATCACACACACACACACACACACACACACACACACACACACACACACACACACACACACACACACACACACACACACACACACACACACACACACACAGAGAGACACACACACACACACACACACACACACACTCACCCTAAAACCATCTGTGACGGGTCGGCATCAGGAGCGGCCAATCCAACACACACACACACACACGCTCCTTATTTCTTATTAAAGCACTGCATTATCTTCTCTATATTTTTTTTTCTTCAGGATTGACGACCCCCTCCCTCCTAGCCCCAGCCCCCCCCCCACACACACACACACAATTTTCACGAAGCTTAATGAAAGTTTGTAAGATGAGTCAAGGCAGAATTGTGGAGCCAAACTGAATCACAAGGAGGGATTAACAAATTATTCTTCACTTTAATTGAGCAGGATGTAATTTCCCCCCTCCCCGCGCCGCACACACACACACACACACACACACACACACACACACACACACACACACACACACACACACACACACACACACACACACACACACACACACACACACACACACACACACACTGGATTGACAGTTAAAGAAAGAATTCAAGAAATGAAAAGTTGTTTTGTGATGATGTCACCGTGGGTTTAGAGCCAATCCATACTCGAGGGAGGGGTACACTCCCGGCCAGCGCCAGCTGCTCTGCCTTCATGTGTTCCTTGTTGTTTTGCTTTTCATGTTACCACCACAT